>NC_061519.1:1227500-1527500 GCF_022379125.1 Scophthalmus maximus | reverse complement strand
CTCTAGTGGCTTCAGTTTCTAGAGGTGAAGGGTGTTAAAGTCACCTGAGGTTAGACTTATGTCATGGCTGCACTGACTAGAAAGAGAAGGAACAGCCATTAGGTCCTGACTGATTCTGTCGCTGTGTTTGGAGATATTTACTATTAAAGATTGTTCGATGTTGATTTTTTGACCGTAGTGGTCGCGCTAACCACAAGGCCAAAACCCTTGAGTCTGTCGCTAGCAAGTCTCTTAAGGTGTCGGGGAGTGATGTTTACAAACTGCACACAGTGTTGTGAGGTGCGGTCCGCAACACTTTTCAGCCAGGGCTGAGCCGGAAAAACTTTTTTCCTGCGCACACAGAGGCGACAGCTAGCGGACCGTGAGGACTGCTGACTTTTACAAAAAGTGAATTGGATTAAAATTGCTTACTGCCCCTTTAAGTTATCGCTGCTGTTGCAGTCGTGTATGAAAAAAGTACAGTTTCTCTCGTTGCGTTGGCTGCACTTCCTCCCCACTCTCTTCCCCTTTCACACTTGTCTGTCCTATCTTTAAAGGCTAAAATGCCCCCAAACAAAAAATAATACTGTCTCATTAAGTTTTTAGCCAGGGGTTTTCAGGATCAAACAAAAAATAGATTACCACCTCAGAAAATCTAGCCAGGGGTTTTTAGCCAGGGGCTAAAAAGCCAGGGGTTTTTAGCCAGGGGTTTTCAGGATCAAACAAAAAATAGATTACCACCTCAGAAAATCTGCATAAAATCTATGCAGGTTTTGCACCTGCAGGAAAATCACCCCCCTCAGTCTCCTTGGGAAAGGACGGAAGGCCAATCCCTTTGAATGTGGACTTTGTGAAAGATGCACCAAACCCAACAAACCTAGATATGTGATCTTACAAGAAGTCAGTTTATTGCCACCTTTTGATTTAACAAGTTACAGTTCACCATTTAAGAGAGAAAAAAAAGGGGGAAAAAAAGCACATTCCTGTCTTCTGCTGTTATCTTTTGACAGGGAAGCGCAGTCTTGAGCGGTGTCTGGGGGATCTGAGGTTGGCCAGGGTCAGACAGGCCACCAACCCCAGGACCCCAGTTGATTTTTTGGCCATCCAGATGTAGACTACTAGCCCCAGTTACACAGCTTCCAACAACCAAGAAACCCTCAGCAGCTGAAAGGGTATGAATGTATATTATGTACCAGATTCCATGACATTTTTATGTAGTGAGTTTTGTCTATTTTTCTCAAAATTCATGATTTTTATTTATTTATTTATTTGATGTCATTTTGAGGTTTCAAGAGACTTGAGTGAGCAGTGTGTTGAAATCAGTCAATTTTCTGAACTGTGTGCCTAAATGATTGTTAGGTATCTGTTCTACAGTGTCAGGAAAGCTGGCTGCAGAGAGGGAAGAACAGTTCGTCGTTACTCGTCTTATAAAAAACACTAACATGTGAAACTTAAGTCATAAACACACTCACCCCCCTCTCATGCTTCTGTGCCAGACCTCGTCTCGGCTCTGAGCTCTCTGTGGACTTTGATTTTGCACTTTGTGGTAGTTTTCCACAAAGAGCATCTGACGTTACTTTGCCAATAATTGATAGGTAAGTCAGCCCCGGAAATATTGACAGCCATGACAGTGAGTGGTAAAATAATTTTCGTGCAAGATGATGTAGTGCCAGTTGTTTACACTAATCTTTTATAAATCCCTCGATCTCATGCAGCAACGATTAGTGGCGTAAGTTTTTATAAAAGTGGAATCAGAAAATTGTGTGTTTCAGGAGGATGTGTTACACTTCTTTACATCCTGCACATGAGACAAACAATGTACAAAGTGAAGAATTTGACTGTTAAATAAAATCCAGTTTTGTTTTTGAGTTAACAAATGTGAGTTGTCATTATGTCAAGTCAGGACCTCATAAATCCTGCGGAATGTAAATATCAGAAAAATAATTGGAAAGTTGAAAGTGACTGATTGTATGTCAGCTCTCCGGTGATTTGAGAGGAAAGATCCAAAAAAGTGGTGAAGACCATGGGGGGCGGGGGTTCTGTTCAGGAACGCAGTAGCCATGTTACTTGAAACCTTTGCTAAGCTCGCCGTTTCTTCTGTTCCCGCGTCTCCACCTCGAAGCCGTCGTTGCAGTAGGGGTTCAGCTCGGTGCGAGCTGAGGAACTCCTGAGTCTGCGTTGGATCAGTTTGTAGACAAACACAAGAGGGATGGACAGCACGGGGACCACACAGAGGAGGAGGATTATGGCAAACACCCAGTCTGGGTATGGCTTCACTTCAGTTTGAGGAAATAATTCCTAAAGAAACAGAAAAAAAAGTTTTAAAAAACAAAACAAATCCATTTACTTAATTTTACTTACTTCACTTTCTTGCCAAAGAGTGAGCTGAAAACATTGACGCCGCACTCTCTGCCGTCAGAACCTAAAGCTATGATAGCCATGTCCCTCTGCTTCCATAGGTTTATGTGACGTTGATATTATCATCTTATTTAACGTAGTGAGTTATGGCAAACATTTTTGCAACTGTTGCAAATGTGCACGTCCAGCAGACATGGAGAAGTGTTGGCACTCATCATGGTCCTGAACTGCAGGTAAACGAAATGCTGAGTTCATGTTCTCCTCTTCCCGATTTGGTAAGTCGATCTTCTGACTTTGGGTTTCTTTTGTTTTTGCTTTTGTTTTTTTGCTCCGAGCATTCAAACATGTTGATAGCTGTTTCCGGTAAAATATTACTGTACCACACTTGTTATCAAAGGTCATCTGGCATAAATACATTTTCGAACTAATTTAGGTCACTACGTGCACATCCGCACCTAACTGTTACAACCTAATACAATTTTACAAATTAAATCTTTCACTGCGAAATGCTTCAATGCTTGCTGGTCAATTCTTTGCCTGGAGTGAGTTTAGAGCTTTGTCACTGAAATCTACTGCGGCTGTAAAACGAAACAAGCTAAAAGATGTTAAATCATTCTGTAGAGATCTGTCTCTGCTTTCACATGCATGTGGTCACTTGAAAGATGTGGTTTATATATATATATATACTGTATAATATTAAGACAATATTTAGACATATTTGTCGACACCCTCAGTCTGCTTACATAAAGTGGGTTCCATGCAAAATAGTTGGGGTGTTGCTGTGCCTGGATAATCACATAGGCAATTAGCACTGCCATCAGCATTAGAGGACTGATCACCATCCAGCACGCCTTCCAAAAGATGCTCGGCTCCTTCCCAGTCATGAAAACGATGTCTTCGCTGAAACTATCGAGAGCACACAGGAGACCGAAGAAAAGCTGGGATCAAATGTGCATATGAATCTGAATACTACACCGAGGTATGCTGAAAAGGAGTAAGAAGGAGAGCGATTACGTTTTCATTCCACGGACATAAATGACTCCGACAAACTCAAAGAATGCAATGATGAGCAGAGGCACGGAGCCCACGTAGCCGTTGAAGACCTCCACCCAGTAGTTCCCTGAACCCAGTGTGAAGATGAGAGCCACCAGGAAGGATACCAAGCAGACGATGCCTTAGGGAGTGAGTGGGGGGGGGGGGGGTTCAGACAAGGATTTCAACAAAATGATTCCTAATGACTTTTGGAAAACTTTGCACTTATACTGTACCTGTGACGAGTTGATTAGGGACCCACTTAGGCACCAGATTGAGATCGTGGATGGGGTTGAGCACTCCCTCTATGTTGCCAAACATGGAGGAGAGGCCCAAGCTCAAGAGCATAACGAAGAACAGTATGGCCCATACCTGCGAGCCCGGCATCGCTATCACCGCTTCTGCGAACACAATAAAAGCCAGGCCGGTGCCTGAAGCGCTCTGTGGGAGGAGGATGAAAGAGAAATGTTAAGTAATGAGGAATGCGTGGACTGGCACATGATGAACTGTGCTCCAGGAAAGAACGGGGAGGCAAGAGTGGACCACAGCCAAGATTTAAGGGAGGAAGACGATAAGAAAAAATGAGTATCAGACCCATAAAAATGCAATCCACAAGATGTAAAATACATAAAATTACAATACCTGGTCAAGGAATGTGTTCAGGTCACAGTGCCTCAGGTGCAAACTGGCCACCTCACCGGGAGAGGTCTGATTTAGATACTCGAACCATTGCCCGTAGTTCTCCACCGTTATGTTCTGGTCGGGTAACTCAAAGTGGTTGGTCAGAGCTATGATGTTTCTGCAGAGGAGGTACAAGATATCTTCCCCGTTGGTATCAGAAAGTAAAGAGGAGGCCTTGAATGTACATTGATGTGCATACGCACGCTTGAAGACAGTTGTTAAAGCTGGTGGTGGCTTTAAATCCCAGGATGGCGAAGATGGATATGGAGGCATACAGAGATGTGGCGCTGTTTATTATACCTACGAGAACAGCATCCCTCTCGCAATTGTTTCTAATGGACACAGAACAGAATTGAAAGTACACTTTTGTCAATTACAACAAAATCCTCCCAGGGTTGGGCCGAGGTAATTGAGGAGATGTATATTCTTACTTCTCTTCGTTGTAGCTGGAAAAAGCTATGAGACCTCCAAAGGCCACAGACAGAGAGAAGAAGATCTGGGTGGCAGCGTCCAGCCACACCTGGGGGTTCTTCAGTACCTCCCACTGCAGCGAGCACACGGATCACACATCGGGTCATTGCGTATGTGACGGGAGAAGCAACTTGAATTCACCTGCAGCAGCCAAAGGGGACCAGACTCACATCGGGAGTGAAGAGGTACAACAGTCCATCACTGGCTCCGGGCAGCGTGAGGGCACGAATCAGGAAAATGGTAAGCACCAGGTAAGGGAAGGTGGCCGTCACATACACAGCCTGTTAGTTAAGGAATTCAAAAAGACATTGCCAGGTATGATTCAGTGGACATTTGGAGTTTTTATATTTTTCAACCGGGATAACCGACCTTGCCCATGGACTGGATGCCTTTGATGAAACAGATGTAGACCAAGCCCCAGGCGGTGGCCAGACAGACGACCATCCACCACTGCACGGAGCCACTGGTCTCAATGTCTGATGTGATATTCAGGGTCTCGCGGTACCAGAAGTAATTTGATGGCGTGCTCTTCTCACACTCCTCATTATAGCCTACGTGGATGCATGCACAGGTAACCAAAAAGAAGCCCTCACAGATTCTTAGTTCAAATGTTTCGTGTTGATATTGGTTGAAAAATTCATGAAGCCGCGTAAGCAGAGCTAAGTTCATATACGTTAATGTTCTGTATTTACATTTATTTTGCATATCAGTCATGTGTTCCCTTACAATGAAATGTATGAAGTATGCAATAATAATATTTATAATTTGGATTTATATAGCGCCTTTCAAGGTATCCAAGGCTGCTGTATGAAATAAGGAGGACAAAAAAATGAAACAAACCAAGAACAGAAAACAATTGGAGAAATGCCTTGGGAAAATGAGACTGAATCATTTAAAAGCAATTTATCACCGTCAGACATATTTTGATATCTTCACACGATGGCTGAAAAATATTTGCTATTTGCAATTTTTGCTCTGTGCCTGTCACCACTATCTGCCGCTGAGTGAAACTTGCTGTGGGAGAAAAACATTATATTTCTTTTGTGTTGTGGCGTAGAATCCCTCTGTGCCATAAAACAATCCAGTAGTTTTCCTGTCAGATCTGACCTGAACGCCCCACAGATAAGATAAAATTGGATAAGATAAGATAAGATAAACCTTACTATGGGGAGGTTTGCAGTGTTACGGCAGGAAAAAATAGAAACATCAGTTAAAAAAATGTGATAAATAATAATATAATGGAGTCTCATAATTAAACAGTCCCCTTTTTAATTCTGTAAACCTAATCTGATAGCTTTAGGACTCACAGTATCAAACTGCTATTAGAGAGTATTTGCACTCTTGCAGGGTGGTGTTCACTGAACCTGTGTGTCTGCGACATTATCTGGAGCAGCTAGGAGGACAGACAGGTGGGCGCCCTTGTTACCTGTGCGGTTGTCATTGAGTGGACAATGGCTCCACGGCAGCGGGTTTTGGAAGGAGTGAAAGAGGTACCAGAGCACCCAGGCCAGGATGGTGTTGTAGAAAATGCTCACCAGGAATGACACCACCATAGAGGCAACGCCTACGTGCAGGAAATCATATTGTCAGGCGGGGGGGGCGGGGGGGACAACTTTACAATCCCAAAAGTGATTTAGCTCACGTAAAAATGAGTTGAGTTTCTCCTAGCGACTTGCAAAGAGCAGGTGCTCTAACGTGTAATGAATGGGGCACATGCTTACTTTATTTTAGGCCGAAGCTTTTTGCACCCAGGCGTCCATTGCAGGCAATACTATTTACACCTGGGCGTTGACCGAGACGAGCACCCAGTTGTTTGATGCCAACAATGCCATTTGCACCCACGGTGAATAACCAGCATTCCCATTCGAACTGGGTTTTTCCACTCCGCTGGACCACGGCAGTGCGTCACGTGGGAGAATTTCTCGCAGAAAGGCTTTCTGACACATGGTTTATGAAAGGATCTTTCGGGATATTTCACAATGACCCTTTACTTCTTGTTGTGTTGCTGTAACCCGACCGATCTATTCATTCACTGCAACTTCTTCATACCTCACACAACTTCCTAAAGCCTTTCTAAAACCTCAGATTGTGCTTATTTTCACAACAACTGGGCGTCCCTGCATTCCTGCTGATAGCTGCCATGTGACTATTTTCCCTCCCATACTTATTATTATTTTAATTTTTTTTAATTTACCTTTATTTTATAAGTGAGTCCCATTGAGATTACAAGATCTCTTTTTCAAGGGAGCCCTGGCCAGGAAGGTAGCCACAGTTTACAGACATACAGACAAAAGCAGCACATAATGAATGTGTAGACATACAAAAAACATACAACATTCAACTCACAGGACAGAGTTCAAATAATCAGGAGGTAAATACAATGAGTTGGGGTTCAAAGCGATTACAAATCGTGAAGAGTCAGGCCCACAAACCCTTGATCAACTGTTTAAAAGCCCTTAGTGAGTCTTGAAACACATTACACATTCACTTTACTCCATATGGATATACACACATGTATGATAGCAGTGACATTCTCTATTAAAGAAATGTATCTTTAAAATGAAGCCAACCATTGAACATATGTACTTGTGGTATATGAAAAAAAGCGTTCTGATTCATTTATCCAAAGTCACTTACCAAGGCCGCCCAGCAGTGGCGAGATGGAGTTCCAGACACCGATGCTGCCCTTGCGGAGCCTCTGTCCGATAGCCAGCTCCAGGTAGAGCAGGGGGAGGCCCTCAAACACTAAAGCTATCAGGTAGGGGATGAGGAACGCACCTGAAGACACAAAGTGAACCTGAGTGTTTATCAAAATCAATTACTTAGACACTTTAAAAAGTATATATTTATGAATTTATGATCCAATCATTTTAATGAATTTTGTGAGAAATTCATTAAAAATACATTTAAATTGGTTTTTAATCATCGTCACGCAATTTTTCTGTTTTCCAAGTTGCTTAAAGCATGAGTGGGCCCGAGTAAGGCGATTAAAATGTATAAAATACTAAGATATGAAATCCCCACTACTCAAATAATCTGAGGCAATAGTCATCAAAGAAATAAAGGAGACTAATTGATCACTGAGAGGACGTCAAAGAGGGTCTCGGCTGATTTTGAAATACTCTCTGCGGGAGTCTCAGCATCTCGACCTGTGAATTTGACAGACCTGTGCACATTTTAAGGAATGACTGTTTACTCAACTTTACCCTGACCCATGGTCCTTTTACGATTCTGTGGGTTTGGGGCTTAACATATCACACTGAGAGCTATGAGGAAGTAAATACTGGAACTCAGGCCGTCGAGTGAAAATGTTCCCTGATGCTCCCTGTGATCAATCAAACAAAGATAAGGCTCGCCGTTTTCTTTACACAGTGACAATGACTGGCCTGGTTACATTTTTGAACTGACGAAGAATGTTCCGTCCGGTGACAGTTCCACCTAGACGAACATTCAACACCCCATGACTTGGTTACAGCAACACAGCTGATAAAATACGCCAAATCTCTCATGTCAAACATAATTGAACTGTGGTGCAGTGTGAATTAGGGAATTTGAAGGTAGTATCTCACCTCCTCCGTAAATTTGGCACAGGTAGGGAAAACGCCAAACATTTCCGATTCCGACTGCAAAGCCAATACATGTCAACAGGTACTGCACCTTGTTGTCCCATTTGGGTCTCTCCTCTGCCCCAGAGTCTTTCACAATGTCCATCCTCAGCTGGTCGAGAGGCTCAGTACAACCCCGGCTCTGTTACAAGCATTCAGGCTTCGTAATTCTAAACTTCACTTAAATAAGGTGATGTATTTTTCAATTAGTCCAGGGTCCCCCTCCTGATCTCAGCTCAGTGTGTGTCAGAATAAACAGCTCTTGAGGGGGTTCCGTCTAAGTGATGCCCAGTGCTCTCCTCTCGCCCTGTCTGACTCCCCTCAGGGGGCCGTCCTTTAGCGTCCAGTCAGATTCAGCTTCAGGGATACAGATTTTACAATGGGAGTATGCTCAGCTTCAAATTAATGGATAACCTAGATAGCAAACTGTTGGGATGCAGTCACTAAAAAAGAGGACATAATAAAATGTCATTACCAAACTGTATGTTTATTCAAACCCACAAACTTTATGTCGGGCTAATACCAAAGATGCAACTGAAAAGAATAGATGTGATTAATTAAAATTAACTTTTTCAGAAAAAAGTATTTATAGAACAATACTTAAGATCCAAATAGAATTTATTCCAGAGTCCCTGTCCAGCTGAATGAACTCTAGTCTGATATGAACTTAGAGCCAGTGACAGAGAGAGTCAGCTCCTTGCTTTGCTCTTGTTTAATCTCCGGCAACCGTTATCTGTACAAGACATGTTGTAATTGTCTTTTGAGACTACTGAGTGCAGTTTTTTTGCATTCCACTAGTTGAGTCTGTTCTTTGTGATGCACACAGTACATGTAAATCTGAAGGAAAGAAAAAACTGAACTGACCCAGTGACGTTTAACAGATTGTCGTCTGTAGACGATGGAAAGATCTGATTTAATAATGATGATAACAATAATATTGAATCCTTCTCGTTGGTTCTGTTCTCCCTTCACAACCTGGTTTAAGTCAAATGAGTTGATCTTTCTGCAGTTATGATTGTATGAAGTACCTCTCTGTAGAGCACTATGAAAATCTACAAAAAATATTTATATTGTTCTTCTCAGTGTTGACCCCCAGTGACATGGGGATATGATCACTGACGAGCAGTGCAGAATGAAGATATTCAGTTTTTTCTTTTATATTCCTTTAATCATTGCCGTAGATGCACTGGTGTGTGAGGACGGAGACCTTGTAATCGATCCTAGCAGAGACAGGAAGCCAGTGAAATGAATGGAGGAAAGGTGTGATGTGTTCGTACTTTTGCACTCCCATCGGGATCCTTGTAGCGCTGTTCTGGATGTGTTGCAGTCTTGAAGACGCTTGCTAGGGATCCAGATGAAAAGTGCATTACAGTAATCTAACCTGGACGACACGAAGGCGTGAACCAGCTTGTCATTATCGGTTATGGTGCGTAGACCAGAGTTTGGCCATATTTCTGAGGTGGTGAAAGGAGATCTTGCAGAGGGGAATGTCATGACCAGAGAATGTGATGCTGGTTATGGAGGAATACTGGATCTGGTGTGGGGTGCCAACTATGATTGCCTCGGTTTTGGACCTGCTCAACTGGAGAAAGTTGTGTTTCATCCACACCTCTATCTCCTCCAGACAGGCGGTGAGAGAAGGTGGTGATGGTGATGACGAAGCTGTAGTAGGGGGGGGGGGGGTCAGTGTGTGTGTCTCTTCTTGAGGTGGTTATCGAGGTGCTGCTGACAGGTGTCTACATGGAAAACTGTTTGGATATGCTGTTTCACAATCTTGTTATGCAGATATATGTCAGGCCTCTGTAGAAAAGTTGTTATCTTTGCTGCTCAGTCCTATCCTGCTGTCATGTCACTTGCTGTAATGCTGTTGTCGTTGTTTTTTGATATAAGAGGTACAGTGAATGAAAACGTTTTCATCCTCCTGATGATCTCCTCAACCTCTTGCTTCGAGACTTCTGGGAAGGGGCTGGAAGATCTCAGAGAGAGAGTAGGCAGTTGGTGCAGGCAGAGTGGAGGAGCCAGAGAGGACAGAAGGACTTTTCGTTTTGAAGAAGGCCATAAATTGATTATCATTGGCTGATAAAAAGTTTGCAGAGAGGAGATGCTGGATGTCATGGTTTCTGGGTTTCAAAATTCTAATGCAGATTTGGCGTTTGGGTTTTATGGGGGTGTGTGTGTGAGGGTACGACAACTCCATGGAGATGGCCCACTGACATCAATTAACAATCGCAGCAAAAAAGGAGGTAGATCTTTTACATCATACAAATCCTAATGTTGTTAAAGTTATTGCTTAGTCTACTAAACAATGTACCCCATTATTTATAGCCACAACAACCAGGTGTTAAAGCTATCAAACAATAGCATACACAACAGACAGGTTAGGTGATTTTTCTTATTTGTTCAAACAAATGTTTTGTCTTTCAATATTTCTTGGCCCTGTCATAGACTGCTGCCAGTGTGAGCAGAGACAAACCCCCGAATATTTTAGATTTCTCAAGTTTCATACTAGGTTTGGATGAACTTAAATTTTTGCACAAAGGTAGGACTATTTTGTGCGCTTACATTAGAAACACATTCAAATAATTCTTTTAATGAGAGAATGAACAGGAGGAACGACAGGCAAAACCTGCTCTAATGTGCAAATGGGAAACTGATGACTTTTTGAGGCAAGATCTTTGAACATTGTAAAACTTATTCTTTGATGTGAAAAATCTTCAACTTTCACAACTATATCAGTTTAAAGCTTATCAACTTCATAATTAACATATTTGAAACAATTAGCTTGTGGAAAAAAAGTGATATGTGGCACCATTTTTGTATCAATGCCAAATCAGACTCTTACATCTGAGAAAAGTATGATTGAAGTCTGTAACATTTGAACGTCTGTCCCTGTGGAATTGATACAATTCCAAGCAGTTGTCTGATTCTGCCACCTACTGGTGAAAACATGCATCTGCAAAGCCACTGTGTGTGTGTGTGTGTGTGTGTGTGTGTGTGTGTGTGTGTGTGTGTGTGTGGACACTACTCCCATGCTGTAATCACTGTATTAGTGAAGATACAACAAATCGTTTAAATAGTTTTAATCACTTTTGGAACTCAAACATTTACAAAAGTAATACACAATAATTATTTTCTCTTAAAAATATGTCACAGCAAAAATATTTACATCACAAAAAAATATGATGCTTGAGGTGACTGAGTCTGCTCCTTGTCTATTTATATGTTAAACATCAGTTATATACGTGTGTGTACATATATATATATATATATATATATATATGTTTGTCACACAAAGTTTGCAGGTGTAAGTCACATACATGGTTTACAAAGCAACACAACACATTAAATAAAGATGCATATTGTTATATTATAAAATGTCATGATGTTTTAATCACTGTTGGAAACTGTGCTCATTTTGTGGATGTAGTCATTTTTCTACAGCAAACCAAGACCAGCCGACATAATGCATATACAGGCACTATCAGACTGGGGACTCCTGCCAAAAGGAATATGGCTGCGTTGACCCATGAAGGATATGGTACTGATACCAGAGCCGGAAACTCCTCCTGTAAACCACAAAACTGTGTGATCAGTAAAGACAAGTTATTATTACATGTTGTACTATAAACATTTACCAGACATTTTTTCCTTGTTCTCTGACATCACGTATTGTTCACTGTTGTGAGTTTGTGCTCTTACAGAGTTGGGGTCCCAGACTAAATAGGAGAGCTCCTCTTGAGCTTGGATCACCAGGTAGAAAACTAAAATAACCAGGATGATCAGAGGGCTGACGAACCGCCATGACAACTGCCAGAAGATCGACGGCTTATGTCCGATCATGAACTCCAAGTCCTCATTGAACCTGCCACACAAGAGGGTATGGATAATAGAAGAGAACAGAAACGGTTCCAAAAACGTTTATCACAGCCTAATAAGGAAATAGATATAGCACCAATAAGTGTTGCAGTTCTGGTGCAACTGCATATTATGGTGAAAATAACTTGTTGCCTTATCAGTTGGCCCATTTCACATATACATATTTTTTTGAAAATGATTAACACAGCTTTAATTAAATACATTATATTGATTATTATTATTATTATTAATATTTTATTCATCATTAGAACAAATATTGCAACTTTCCAGTAGGCCAAACAGTTTAATACAATAGCATATTAAAGAACTAACCTGTCTATGCCGTATATGTGAACGACCGCTATCAACTCAAACAGTCCAATGGTCAGAAGTGGAACCGATCCAGCAAAGCTGTCGAAGAGAGTTACCCAATAAAACCCTGAATGCTGCGCAAACAGGAGGGAGATGAGGAAGGCGACAACACATGTTGTTCCTGAAACACACATACGAAGACAATGGGAGCTGGTGTTCGTTCGTCTGGGTTACACAGCTGATGTGTCGACTGTTTTAACACAAAATACCAGTTAGGGCTTCTTGGGGCCAATTTTGAGGAAGCATCTTCAGGTCTCTCAAGGGGACCACCACTCCTTCTATGTTGCCAATCAGGGTCGAGAGCCCCAAGCAGAGTAGCATGAGGAAAAAGAGGACAGACCAGATTGGAGAACCAGGCATCTTGGTGATGGCCTCTGTGAACACAATAAAGGCCAGACCTGTTCCCTCCACTCCCTGGACAAACACACATTCATCACAAAGCAGATGAGAGTCAACAACAATAATAACTGTGGTAGCTGATAGACGATCCTCAATATTGTTACCTCGCTGAGAAGCCTCTGCATGTCACACGTCTTGATATCCAGTCCAAGAACAATGTCAGGATGGGAGCTGTTGAGGTGATTGAATGCTGCCTCATAGTTGCTCGTAGTGATGTTGTCTTCAGGAAGATCGAATGCATTCAATAATGTCATGATGTTTCTAGAAACAAAATATGTCACGGATTAGGAACTGCATTCCTGATGTCAATATTAAAAAATATGATAGTGGGCAGCTGTGGCTCAGGAGAAAAAGAGGGCTGTCCATTAACCAGAAGGTTTGATCTGATTGCCCATTTAACCCTAAAATTGCACCTGAGGGCTGTGGTGGCACTGTTTGTGTGTGTGTGTGTAAAGTGATGAATGGGGCTTGTACTGTAAGGTGCTTTGTGTGGTCGAAAAATAGAGAAGCACTATATAAGTAGTCCATTTACTATATAAAAATGAAAAATGTATTCATTACTGGAGACTTTACAGACATTAAAACTCACGTAATAGAAAACATTTCCTCTATTCCTTTGTGTTTTGATGTTTGGACTACAGATTCGTTTTTTTTTCTTCGAAAGTCACATTCTGCGACGACTCACTGGCACAATGTACTCACTCACTGATACACTTGTCATAATTCTCAGTGGCCCTGAAGCCGATTATGGTGTAGGTGACCATGGCGGCATAGACCGAGGTGAAGCCGGTTACGGCGGTGAGGATCACGGCGTCTTGCATGCAGTTGTTGCTTGGGAAAAGGAAACGGGCAAAGGATTCGGGTCACATCATGTCTCACAATGGCCGCTTTCTGTTTGAAGTCTGTCCTCGAAGTGAAATGTCTCTTACTGAATGGGATTGTAGCTTGAGAAGGAGATGAGGCCTCCCCATGCTATACTGAAGGCATAAAAGACCTGGGCGCCTGCATCCAGCCATGTTGTGGGGTTCATCAACTCATTCACCTGCAGGAGGGAGGCACACGTTATCCGTCTTTGTCTAATGAGATACATAATTTGAGATAAATGATTTTTTTTCCACGATAGTGATTGGAAACATACGTCTGGTGTGAAGAGGAACTTTATTCCACTCAGGGCTCCTTTGAGAGTCAGTCCTCGGATCAGGAAGATGGCCAGCACTATGTACGGCAGGATGGCAGTGACGTACACTGCCTGAGGTCATGAAAAGATATGAAAAAAAATATATAAAATAGTATTGATGGTGGTGATTCATAATGTCTAAAAGACACTTCAACAAACCTTGCCTGAAGTGCCGATCCCACGTATGTAACAGATACAGATGAATGTCCAGGCAGCCAACAGGCAGACCACTATGGGCCAGTGGATTCCTCCAGAGTCCGCTATAGAGGCTGAACTGTTCAGAGTCACTCGGTAAAAGAAATAATCCACAGTGGAGCTCTGTTGACACTCAGGTACAAATCCTGCGAATGCAAAAAAAAAAAAAAGAAAAAAAAAATACAAACAATGATGCAATTCAGCCACTTTAGTGTGCATGTGTATTTGTGTAATATAAATGTATGTTAATTCAAATACCTGTCCCATTGTCATTGAGAGGACACTGGGTCCAAGGCAGTGGGCTTTGAAAGGAATTGAAGAGATACCACATGATCCAGGCTATTAAAGTGTTGTAGTACAGTCCAACCAAAAAGGACACCAGCATGGAGGCTATACCTGAGGGACAGCAGGATAGAACACTTCTGGTCAAGTTTCACATCATGTACAAAATCCTCCTCCTCACCTCTACATTCCTGCATGCCCTGGCCACCCAGTACCTGTCTGACCTCCTCCACCCCCCTACCCCATCCCTGAACCCATGGTCCTTCGCTATGGGTCTGCTCACCATCCACTGTACAAGCCTGAGAACCCATGGTGACAGGGCAACTCTGCAATGCCCCATCTCTGGACAGATTTATAAAGAAATCCTTAAAGGTGACATATTATGCAAAAATCACCTTATCAGTGTTTGTGCACATAAATGTTTGTATCTGTGGAGCCTGCTGGCTCACAAACTGAAATAAAAGACCACACTGTTCTTGTTTTTTGTGAGCTGGCTAAACCCTACAGCCTGGCTCTGAACAACTGGTTCAGGTTTCTCTTCCACTCTGAGATCACAGTTGGACTCTTTTGGGGTAAAAATTCTCAGCCTGAAATCTGAGAATTTTCCACTTTTCTGGTGAAAGGGTATGACATTAGCTACACATTTTTAAAATCGGTAATCGGTTGACCAATCACAACAGACTGGGCCAGCTGGCCAATCAGAGCAAGTAGTCACCCAAATTAAAAGTATGAACCTGAATATGAGCATATTATGTCATCTTTAAAACCCAACTGTTCATAAAAAGGCCTTTGACCACTAGTGTCATCATCCTCAGTAACTTAAAATTGTTTATATTCTTCATTTTCCAATCTCTGTAAAGCGGCCTTGGGTACCGTGAAAGGTGCTTCCAATTCAGTCCAATTTATTATCTTGATCATTAACACTCATAGGACAACCAGAGAGTCACTTTTATTACAGAGCCTACTCTACTTACCAATACCAGTCAGATAGGGGCTGATGGACCTCCACACTCCCACGCTACCTTTCCTCAGACGTTGGCCAATGGCAAACTCCAGTAGCAGGAGCGGCATTCCCTCCAGCACCAGCAGGATGAGGTAGGGGATCAAAAAGGCACCTGGAAAATGGATGTAATCAGATAAAAATCAATACAGTTAGAGTTGTAATCGTAAATGGTTGTAAATGGGTGTAAATGGGTGTAAATGGTTGTAAATGGTTAAACATTTTTTTGTTTAAGATAAGATATGCCTTTATTCGTCCCACAATGGGGAAATTTGGAATGGACATAACTTGACCTGCCTTGTTATAAAAAAAAAATTGTAAGGTGTGGCTGTCCAGCATGTTTTTTGTCACATACTTCCTCCGACTGAAGGTGTTACATATATTTTATTATTATTATTATTATTTATTTATTGTTTTTAAAAACTGCACGTTCTACTACATAATGATGATGTTTTAAATGCAGTAATTACATTCATTTATTAAAATACTTTTGCTGTTACAGTAGACAACCTTAAGGCTAATGTTATAAAATATCATGAAAATAAGTACAACATGTGATATTTCTCTTTTTTTGCGACAAAGTCTTGAGGGAGGGAAATTGGTGTAATACCTCTCACTCTCTCTTTAATTCAGCAACCATTTCTGTCTTTTAGTATGACATAACCTTCTCTGGTGTTACCCTCGAGATACACGAGATAGCCTACTTTTCATTGGATTGCAGCAGGCCCGGATTAACACCCTAGGGTGCCCCAGGGTGACTACTCTTGAAGTGCACCCCCTCTTCGTAAAAAACTATAACTATTTACTATGACATGAACACCATTTACAAGAACATATAGCTAAAGTACAGGCTTACCGTACATACTACAGAAAAAATTAAGACCCAACCAAAACATGACAAATGCCACACAAGCCCTTCCACTGATGCTCACATCTTACTGAAACACGTCATGCACCCAAATATGTATATATATATATATGTATATATATATACATATACATATATATATTGCACCTGAATCACAAAAATTGCATCTCTTCCAGTAAAAAATATATATTTACATTAGAAAATATGACAAGCAAGATTCTGCTAAGGGCCCTCCTACATGACTCATGAGCCACACAGTTAAGTTACACATGACACCACAGTGCTCCTCTACAATACTCCTTCCTTTCACAACTGTTTGCTCCATCTGGCACTCTAAGGATGAATTTATACAGAAACAAACAATATTTATTGATGCATCTCCTCTACTGACAAATTTAAGCTTAGCAACTGTTAATTATAGATAATATTTATTATAAATGTTATCAGCTCAGCTAAAATTATGGACTGGACTGAGGAGAGCCATCATCATTTCCATATATTGACTGGACTGGTCCTCACTGTTTGCTGCTTGAAATTGCGAGTTTCATTTTGTGCACGCAAATGTGAATTAGTATAAACACATGATACCTTCTCGAGCCGCATTTGTTATATAGTAACACGTCGTTACCTCGGTGAGTTCCCTTGGCACAACACACACACACGTTTCTGACTCAGGATGAGCACTTTATTCTTTGACACACACTTAACTCAAAAATGTCCTTTAATTCCTGTAATCTGCCATGTCCGGCTGCTCTGGTGCTGAATCCAAAGTAGAAGAGTATGAATATGACCCAGAATAGACGCACGTCATCATGTCGGTTACTGTTACGTATGAATCATTTTCATCTGATGTCACACAGTGTTAAAACACTGAAACATGCTGATGGAGCCACTGGCGTTTTTTGTAGTTCATCTTCAGAAATTTGTAGTTTCACCACGGCAGATAACATCAGCTGTCGCCCGATGACGTAGTACAGTGAAAGTCGAGTCGGATTCTCTGAGCAGCGTTGTCTGCTTTTCCTTAGTCCTATGAGTCCTCATTTACACATTTCCTTGACCTCATGAAGTTTTCCACTGAGGTCAAGGAATAGTAGATAGGAATAGTAGATAGGTAGGACAATTTGATTTGTCAAATTTGCTTAGGAATATTCCTTCATCCTGAAATGACCTGGAAGTATTTAATCGGCAGCCATGATAAGACAGTGTTTCCCCTACCATTGAATTGGAGGGGCAAGCAGAAGTCATTTGAGGTCATTTTCCTTATACACCTTATTCCTCATTCCTTTAGAAAAGATTGTGGATGAAACTTAACGTGATTTGTGAAACCTAACCCTAACCCTACAACCCCCGCCCCAAACCAGTAAACCTGGGGAAACACTGTAAGAGGTGATGTTGAAATGTCCTGCCTTTCTACTATTCCTATATACTAACTTGACCTCAGTGGAAAATGGCATGAGGTCAAGGAAAGGTGTAAAGGTTCAATAGGAATTAGGAAAAGCCGACAGCAGTGCTCAGAGAATCCGACTTGACTTTCACTATATTGTTGATGAGTCTGCTGTGGTGAAAGTACAAATTTCCGAAGATGGACTCCAAAAACCTTAGCATTTCCATCAGCATGTTTCCGTGTGTTTTACCGCCGTGTGACATCAGATGTAAATGATTCATATGCAACAGTAACCTACATGATGACGTGCGTCTCTTCTGGGTCATATTCATACTCTTCTACTTCTTCTACTTCTACTTCGGATTGAACCGTTTATGCTCGTGCATGGCGCGTCACGTTGAATATCGCTTCCGCAATGAATTGTGGGGCGTCTATATCTCCTCTCCTTTCGCATAGGAAGGTCCAATGTACCCTATGCCAAAGGAGATAGGAAAGGAAGCATTGAAGCTCCTTTCATATGCATTTAGAGAATCCGAACAACTCTTATCATGGTTGCTGATGAAATACTTCCGGGTGACTTCAAGATTTAGGAAACTTCCGAAGCCAATTTGACAATATGACCTCACCCAGATTCTCTAAATGTTTAGGAAAGGTGCTTGAATGCTTCCTTTCCTATCTCCTTTTGCATAGGGTAAACTGGACTTTCCTATGCGAAATGAAAGGAGAAATAGACGCCCCACTATTCATTGAGGCAGCAATATATAATGTGAAGCGCCATGCACCAACGAAAATGATTAAATCCAAAGTATTAGTAGTAGAAGAAGAAGAGTATGAATATGACCCACGTCATCATGTAAGTTACCGTTGCCTATGAAGCATTTCCATCTAATGTGGGGATTTTATTTTTCCTCTTTTTTCTTCTCCCCTCATTTAGTCACTTTTGTTCCTACACTTTGGAGTTGGGTCCTGCTTTTCATCACCACCCCTCACAATCTGGATTTTAAAAATAAATATATTATCATAAAAAACATTTTTATATCTCGAAATAGCTTAAAAACTGTTCTTCAGGGAGATATAATCATCACTTATGTTACATTGGTAAAATGTTTAACAGTTTAAAAAGAAATACAGCAAAGTTTCACTCACATTTATTTAAAGCTACAATGTTTAGTATTTGAGAGAACTTATTCACAGAATAACTGGGTTCATATATGTGTAATGACCTGCAACAAAGAACTGATGTGTTTTCGTCAACTTTGAATGAGTTAAATATAGTTACATGAGGTGGAACCGACCTCCATGTAAGTCTCCATGTTTACTACGTCGTGTTGAATACGGCTGCACAAAATGGTGCAGAATACGTCACATTCGCGTAGAATTTTGAGCGCTGCTGGAAACAGGAAATGGAATTAGCAGTGCGCCACCATAAAGTGTCAACTGTTGGGTACTCAGTTGGTTGCGGTTTGCACCTTTACCACCTGATGCCGCCAGAAAATTACAAAAATTACTCACTGGGGCTTGTGAGAAAATAAGTTTCTTACTTTTTTTTTATGTCACACCATGATATATACATAAATACACTGTAAATATATATATATATATATATATATATATATATATATATATATATATATATATATATATATACATATGTACACAAATGATCTTATCTTGTATTTGACAAAAAAGCAATTCCACTACACTGTCAACTACACCGTACTGAACATCTGACAGTTACCCAAGTAGGGTATTACTAAATCAATACCCTACTTGGATTCAATATCCTACTTGGGTATTGCCTACTAAAGCAATACCCAAGTAGGGTGTTGAATACAAGGTTCAGGCTGAAAACATTCCCACTGGGTGTGAACAGTACTCAGTAATATTAATTACCCTTGTGACAGCCCCACCTGCTCTGCCTCCCTGTCTCTTTTTTACCTGTCCAGCTTTATTTCCTCCATGCAGGTAGCTTGTGGGCGGGGCTGGTGGGGTTGTTTGCTCGTACCTGCGACCTCTGACTGACTTACGGCCTTTCTGGGTCTTTTTCCTCTCTCTCTCGTGGCTTAAAGGGTCAGTAAGCGATTTTGGAGAAAGCTTGTTTCTCTCTTTGTTGTTGTTGTGATTTTACTGCTATGGCCGGGCCGTGGACCTGTGACCTTCGGTATGGGAGTCAGACGCACTCACCACTAAGCCAAAAGCCCTTAGTTGCAGCATCATCCACTAGCACGTCTGTAAAAATCAGCAAATATTTCCTCACCGCCCGTTAGCTGTCGCTTTTGTGTGTGTGCCGTAAAAAATCTGGGTTTTTGGCGCAGCCCCGGCACCGTAAATCGAAAACTAAAAAAATAATGTGAACTCCACCATGCGAGTGCAGTTTGTAAACATCACTCGACGACACCTTAACAGACGTGCTGATGGGTGCGCTGCAACTCCGCAGTTTTGGCCTAGTGGTGTGTCTTTAGAATCGCTTACTGCCCCTTTAACTCCTGACATCCTCCAGGAATACTGCTGACCCACTTTTTTTTTTAACATATTCGTGTTAATGTAGGTGGTAGAAGTAGTCATAGGTGTGTTTGGAGTATTTGTAAGGACAAAGCGTACTATTAACGTCTTCTGTACTGCAGTGAATAATAATAATTAAGAATAATTTCCGCTTTCACCATCCATCCATGACTCATGAGCATTAGATAACGGCTTGAATGTGTAGTTCTAGTTGTAACGTAAAAACAATAGATATACCTCCTACAGTATATTATCTTCAGAAAATTATCTTCTCCCCTTTGAATTTAATCCACGCTGTCGCGGATGCACAATGCTTCACTTAACACAGCCACATACTTTGAAAGTGAAAGCGCTCACAGTATTTGTCACCACGGTAACCCCTTTAAAGACTGATAGTAACACTCCAGGAGTCCCTCCAGGAAAGAACACACTGTTCCTTCTATTTAAGAATCAGACAGACTATCATAAGACTCTAACCATGTCCATCTTGTCTTACCTCCTCCATGACTTTGACACAAGTAAGGAAATCGCCACACGTTGCCAATCCCAATGCAGAATCCAACACATGTTAGGATGTACTGGGCTTTGTTGTCCCACTTGGGCCTGTCACTGTCGCCCTGTTCCTCCAGCCTCTCCAGATCCTTATGGTTGAGGATCCGGCGATCCAGCCCTGGGTTGGGAAGTACCAGTCTCATGACGATCCTGCTGAAGCACAGATGTCCACGCTGTCGTTCTTGCAAGTCAAAGTGACAGCTTGGAGTATGCACCTAGAGAGATTGAGACATGTTTATGAGCTTTTACTTTATCTGCTGCAGTTCAGATTAGGTAGTGCACACTCAGTACTTCTATTTTATATCACCATGATTGCTCCGAGAATGGTATGAAGGGTAACTCATTCAAAAATAATAGATAGAAGAATGATTTCATAATTTTCCATTACCAACAGTAAACACTATTTCTACTAGTCACTGCTAATGATAAATGTGTGCATCAATCTAATGACAGTTTACAATGAGTTGTACATTCATTTTCTGTTGTTTAATGGTTTTGATTGTGGTAATAGACAGAATTATGTAATTGGAGGTGATGCAATTAACAGCTTTAATGACCAAGGCTGCACCAGTTGGGCAGGTGCCCCATGTTCCCCCAGAAGTTCCAGTCTCACTGAGTGTCAAGTGGATTGTGCCAAATCATTTGCATCTTTTTCTGGGATTCAGCACTTCAACACAATATTAGCTGAGCTTATAAAGATCTTTGGTCGGGCCCTGCTTTATTATCTAAAGCTGAGGGGTCTATAGTGAAGGGGGTCCCGCTGATGCTGAGCAATGAGCACACCTGGGATACGTTCATATGTGTTCACGTCCTGTACGCGTCCTGTACAAAGAAAGTTGGTAGAAACATCGAGAAATTTAGGGAAACTCAATGTTATCCTTAACCGTATGTTGATTCCGATTGAAAGTGTACAGGACATAAAAGGAACTGTAGTTTATTCTCTAATATCAGCATTGATTGTCATATGGATCCATACATCCTACTGTAGTTCCTGTATTTTTCCATCCTGTTGTAAACATTGACCTACTCACTCGCTACATTTATGACAAGAGGTTCACGTCTTGTTCCCCATCACAACCTTGCACCCTATAATTGTTTAATCGGTAACTTATAAAATTATTATAGGCCAGTCTATTTCAAGGCTCCCTCATTACATAACCTCATCTGTTCCTCCGATAAATACCCACATATTTGTGCCAGGTATTTTATTGATATGTTGGGAATAATACAGTCATGTTTAGATTATATTGTAATTTTTTTAGATTCAGTTATATACAATGTGTTGTACTTTGTTTTAATCACGGGATACATCCCAAATATTTTATAACATTTAAGACTATATTCTAAAACAAAAACCACACACATTTTTTTCATAATTTGAGAATACTAAATGACAACTCCCAGTCTCCAGATAACTTCACTGTCCCCCACTTCTGAAATCACCCCAGAATATGTATATGATGAAGATGTAACATTGTCATCAGCCTTTTTTTTAACTCACATAGTTTTGTGTTCAGTCTACAGTAGAGCTCTACCACCTGAGGATGATGCTTCAATGGGATTCAGTGCTGTATATCAGCGGGTGTTATATATGTTTACTCGCTCTTATTTTTATTTTGTGTGAATCACAGAGTTTGAAAGTTGAGTGGGTGCACCAAATGAGCAAGGGGCAAAGTTCAGTTTGGCTGGAAATGGTTATTTTATTGTCATTATTAGTTGTTTGAGTTTGTTATTATCAGTTGTAAATCTTATTTAGTGCCTACTGTATAATAGTATATATCAGATTAAATCACATATAAAGCAGTAGATCACTATACTGTTAATTAGAGGAGGGCATCTGTTGATATTATGACATCTGACGGAACCTTTGATATTTCTGTTCTCTCCTCTGCCTCTATCACAGAGCATATTGCCATTAAAGGGGCAGTAAGCGATTTTGGAGAAAGATTGTTTGTTGTTGGTTTTCTGACAGCACTCGAGCAGTTGCTAGCACCTCTTGAAGCCCCAGTGTGTAATTTTTGTACTTTTCTGGCGGCATCTGGTGGTAAAGTTGCTAACCGCAACCAACTGAGCACCTGACAGGGGACACTTTATTGTGGTGCACCACTGATTCCATTTCCGGTGTCTGGCAGCTCTGAAAATTCAACGCAAATGCGACATATTTAGGACTGTTTTGTGCAACCGTATTCAACACGACGTAGCAAACATGGTGAGTCACACGGAGATCGCATCCACATGTAACTATATTTAACTCATTCAAAGTTGATGAAAAAACATTGGTTCTTTGTTGCAGGTGATTATACAAATATGAACACATAGTTATGGACAATATATTCAATTTCTGTGAATAATTTCTTCTAAATATTACACACTGTAGCTTTAAGTGTCGGGGATTAATGTTTGCAAATTGCTCACAGTGTTGTTGCACCATTTTTTTTTTCAATTTACAGAGCCAGGGCTGCATTAGCAGTCAGAAATCCCCAGGGCTCTGGAAGAATCTGCCTGAGGTCCGCTGACTCAGCAATGTCTTCTTTAAGTCCCCTCTTAAAGGGGCAGTAGGAGCGCTTGTCTCTCTCTTTGTTATTGTTGAGATTTGACTGTGCTGGCCGGGCCACAAACCCGCAGCCTCGGGTATGGGAGACCGATGCGCTAACCACTACGCCAATATCCCTGAGTCAAAGCTTCATATGCTAGCACATCTCTTAAGGTGTCAGCGGGTGATGTTTATAAACTGCACACAATGTTGTGATGTTGCTGTTTTTTGTGTTTTCAATTTACGGAGCCAGGGCCGAACCGAAAACCTGGAATTATTTTCAGCGCACAAACAGAACCGACAGCTAGTGGACCGTGAGGAAATATTCACTTAAATTTACAAAAAGTGTATTGGTTTGAAATCGCTTACTTCACCTTTAAGTTGTGCTTTCACCTGACCATATTGTCAGAGTGATGTCTCCCTATCCTGCACAGTTTGCTACTCTACATCTTCTGCATGTTTAAACACTTCATAACCAACTGATGCGTCGCCTCGTGTGTTTGCCTTTTTGTCATTTGTTCACTGTTACTCTTTAACCCACCACAATCTTTATCTAAATGGAGATGTAATGAGTTGGTGCATCATATTCAAGTATTTTTTTCTAGAGATCAGAGTCACACAAGACAAACATTTCCATTTTCAGACAAAAACTTTTTATTTGCTGTATTTCTTATCCTTTCATATGCAGACATGTTTAAATAGTGGATGATATTTCTTATATTTTTCATTAGTTGTGTCTTGTGTAACGTTATATTGTATGATACTACGCTGAGACAAAAATGATTTGACCAGCAAAACCTGCAAATAATCTATACACATTGACAGATTAATATGCCTTCCCATAAACAGTATAAGCTGGTAAAATGCATGATGCATGGATGGATGGATGGATGGAAAACTAAATTTGTCTTTAAGGTCAGAAAAGACCAATACAACAACAAACCATATCTGTGCTATGAGTAAGTACATTTATATAGCAGCCATAAAACTGCGCAAAAAATGAGCAGATATATGAAAACTTTACTAAAGTGTGTTAGTAAAACGGCATTAAATCTTTAAGAACATGTGCATGGAAGTAAATAGACAAAACTTGGGCATAATCATTTATTTCAACGAGAAAAATTAAATAATCTTTCATTTTGATGTATTCTGGAATGCTTGACTGCTTAAGTCATTTTATAGGCCATTTTTTTCTCTGGATACACTACTTTTCTTACAGCAAACAAAGACCAGCCTACATATTGCATACACAGGCATAGCAACGCTGGGAACTCCTGCCAAAAGAAATATGACTGCACTGATCCATGAAGGATATGGTACTGATACAAGAGATGGAAATGCCTCCTGTAGGACAAAAACGATTTTAGTTAGTGTATTAAGCATGCACAAGCTTTCCAAATTTGTGGTGAAACATGGAGACGTTCTGCTGCATCAAAGAGGAAAAACACCTAAAAATGATCTGACATGACAAAAATTTGTGTATTTTGTAATGAGGTAACATTAGAAAAAAGATATAGCACAAAGCAGGAATTTTTATATTTACATGTGTGTGTGTGTGTGTGTGTGTGTGTGTGTGTTTGTGTGTGTGTGTGTGTATGTGTGTGTATGCTTACAGAGTTCGGGTCCCAGACTAAATAGCCAAGCTCTTCTTGCGCTTGGGTCACCAGGTAGAAAACTAAGATAACCAGGACGATTAGAGGGCTGATGAACCTCCATGACACCTGCCAGAAGATCGACGGCTTATGTCCGATCATGAACTCAAAATCCTCATTAAACCTGCCACAAAAGAGGGTTTTAATTGATTTTGAAAAGTTTTGAAATATAACATAAAATCCTGTTTTACAGGACTTGAATAGGTTCACCACTAACATCGGGTTTTTTCCTACAGCTTGCTATAGTGATTTATATCACTATATCACAATATCAAGACATACAGTAAAGAAAAAACATGAAGACAATGTGTTGCTATAATCATTTGAATAGTGTAAGTACTAACCTGTCTATGCCGTAGATGTAAACGACAGCTATCATCTCAAACAGTCCGATGGTCAGAAGTGGAACAGATCCAGCAAAGCTGTCGAAGAGATTTACCCAATAAAGCCCAGAATGCTGCGCAAACAGGAGGGAGATGAGGAAGGCGACGACACATGTTGTTCCTGAAACACACAGGTAGAAAGATCCTTAAGACATTTTCTCAGTAGTTAAAAAAGCTGAACAAATGGTTGAGTTGATTTTTAACACCAGGTTACCAGTCAGTGCTTCATGGGGCCATTTTTTAGGGAATACATTAAGGTCTCTCAATGGGACCACCACGCCTTCTATGTTTCCAAACAGGGTCGAGAGCCCCAAGCAGAGAAGCATGATGAAGAGGAGAACAGACCAGATTGGAGAACCAGGCATCTTGGTGATGGCCTCTGTGAACACAATAAAGGCCAGACCTGTTCCCTCCACTCCCTGGACAAACACACATTCATCACAAAGCAGATGAGAGTCAACAACAATAATAACTGTGGTAGCTGATAGACGATCCTCAATATTGTTACCTCGCTGAGAAGCCTCTGCATGTCACACGTCTTGATATCCAGTCCAAGAACAATGTCAGGATGGGAGCTGTTGAGGTGATTGAATGCTGCCTCATAGTTGCTCGTAGTGATGTTGTCTTCAGGAAGATCGAATGCATTCAATAATATCATGATGTTTCTAGAAACAAAATACGTCACAGATTATTAACTGTGCATCTGTCTTCTGTTAGACAACTTTAGTCTCCCTAGTGCCGTATGTCTTTTTTTTCTTGAACCAGCCAGGCCTCACATGGCAACCACTCAACATCCGAGGTATGTCTGCGACCAAGAACACGGTACCAAGAACCAGTTTAGAATGAGCTTGTTCCTTGGTTCACTACTTGCACATGATTGTTGTCACGTCTCCTGGAATTCAAAAGATGGCCTGCAACGACGTAACATCTCACATATTTTCTTTGATTTTACACTTTTGAAGCATTTTAATGTTGTGTGGCTCAAAACGGCCATACATGCCTTTTGCATAAACAACAATGAACTAAAGCAGAATAATAGAGAATAGGCTTGGAATTTTCAAGTGTATCCTAATGTAAAATTCACATGATGTCCATATACACTGAAAAAAATTATCGTTTATCCTGTCCATAAAGATACCCCTTGTGACCTGGTTCAGTGTTTAGTTGTACTGTATTGCTGCAGCTAATATGTGGCTTCAGCAGTCGAACCTGTCCAAAACAATTGGGTATGTTCAGATGTTTTCCGTGCAGTTATACTGTTTTACGTCAGATTTTAGTCTGTTAATACTGCATGTTAGCATGCCCACATTTAGAAGGGATAGAGATAGGAGATAGTTAGATTGCTTATTGTTGATTTCTGTCTGTCCACTGAAAGATTACAACTTTAAATACTCTTAGTGATGACAGCAACTAAAAAACAATAATTTTATCAGAAGTGCAGTTGAGTAGTTTACAGAAAAATCACATCCAATGAGTATTTTTTCCCATTGCCAAGTAAAAGGGTCTACATGCCTTTTTAAAATCCTTGATAATAACTGTTCTCACCCATTGATACAGTTGTCATAGTTCTCAGTGGCCCTGAAGCCGATGATGGAGTAGGTGACCATGGCGGCATATACCGAGGTGAAGCCAGTTACTGCAGACAGGATCACAGCATCTTGCAGGCAGTTGTTGCTTGAGGAAAAAAAAATAGGCAAAAGCTTCAGGACACATTATGTCTGACAATACTATCATTTTATTTAAATTCAAGCGAGCAAGAGTTAAATCGTTTTGTGGTTATAAAACACAACAGGTTCTCTTAATGTCTCTTACTGAACAGGGTTGTAGCTTGAGAAGGAGATGAGGCCTCCCCATGCCAAACCAAATGAGTAAAAGACCTGGGCACCGGCATCCAACCAAGTTGTTGGTTTAATCAACTCCTCCACCTGCAAGAGCGAGGCATACGTTGTGATTTGGCTTTAAGCTTTGAGATACGAAACTGGGTTTTTTTGTCTATCGAGTTTGAAACATACGTCTGGTGTGAAAAGGAACTTTATTCCACTCAGGGCTCCTTTGAGAGTCAGTCCTCGGATCAGAAAGATGGCCAGCACTATGTACGGCAGGATGGCAGTGACATACACTGCCTGAGGTCATGACAAGGAAACATGGAATAATTGATCATGAAAAATGAAAATGTATTATAAATTATCATTTGCTAAGCCTTTCCCCCGGAAATAGATTCTTCATCCATACACAACTAGACACTTTTGATTGCTCAAGTGCATTTGGCTGTAGGATGAGTAATTCACAGGTTTGGAAGGTTGACTCAACTATTTGTTGTTTGTTTTTTTTTGGACAAAAAAATAAGTAAATATGCACTTAATGTGCCATACATTATATCATGCTAACATGTTAAAATACATGGCACATGACGTGCATATTTAAGAATCCTTTACAGGGTTTAGGGTTCTACGATTCAGCTAGAAACATGTAGATGACAGCCATTTTTAACCAACTCATGAAGCTGGCCTTAGCTTAATTGTCTTGCTATCTACAGCTGATAAAATCTGTTGGCAACAACTGCTTTTTGGTTGACAAAATCAACGGTGGAAATGAGAAAGTGAGGTGAAATTACTTGAGGTGCAACAAACCTTGCCTGAGGTGCTAATGCCCCTTATGCAGCAGATGGCGACAATGGACCAGGCAACTAACAGGCAGACCACTATGGGCCAGTGGATTCCTCCAGAGTGCACTATAGAGGCTGAACTGTTCAGAGTCACTCGGTAAAAGTAATAATCCACAGTGGAGCTCTGTTGACACTCAGGTACAAATCCTGCAGAGGTTTTAAAAAAATATTCATGAACAATGGTCCAATTCAGGCATTTTAGTGTGCACGTGTGTAATATAAATGTGTGAATATTGAAATACCTGTCCCATTGTCATTGAGAGGACACTGGGTCCAAGGCAGTGGGCTTTGAAAGGAATTGAAGAGATACCATATGATCCAGGCTATTAAGGTGTTGTAGTACAGTCCAACCAAAAAGGACACCAGCATGGAGGCTATACCTGAGGGATAGCAGCATTAACTGGGATATAACACTCATAGGAAGCCAGAGTCACTTTTATTCCAGAGTCTACTCTACTTACCAATACCAGTAAGATAGGGGCTGATGGCCCTCCAAACACCCACACTGCCTTTCCTCAGACGCTGGCCAATGGCAAACTCAAGTAGCAGGAGCGGCATTCCCTCCAGCACCAGCAGAATGAGGAAGGGAATCAAAAAAGCACCTGGAAAATGAAAGTGATCAGTAGTTTTAATTTTGTTATTCCACACATTGTGTCTGTAAACATTCCTTTCATCCATCCATCCATCCATCCATCCATTTTCTTCCCATTATCCAGAGTTGGGTTGCGGTGGCTGGAGTAAGTAAGGTAAGCCCAGACATCCTTCTCCCCCAGCCATATGTTCCTGCTCCTCCTTAGGTATTCACAGAGTAGATGAATTGTGTTATCACTCCAGCATGTTTTGAGTCTACCCAAGGCTCTCCTACAAGTTGGATGTGCCTGTAAGACTTCCAATGATAGGTGCACAGGTGGCATCCTAATCAGATGCTTGAACAACTACAACTGGCTCCTTTAGACAAAAAAGAGCAGTGACTCAAAGTCACCGTGCAGTGGTAACTCATGTCAGCTGCTTGTATCTGTGATCTTATTCTTTTGTTCATTATACCATACTCTAGGTGAGGGTTGGAACATTTAGCAAACGATGACTGGCAAATCAAAAGCCATCTCACTCACCTTCCTCTTCGCCACAACGGTTCAGTACAAAACCTGATGCTTCACTGCTGACACCACAAGACCACAAGATACTTCAACTCTCTCACTTGGAGGAGAAACTTGATTCAAACCTGAATGGAAATCTGAGTTGTCCGGCTGAGAACAATTGCCTCAGATTTGGAGGTGCTGACTTTCATCCCAGCCGCTTCAGACTCGCCTACAAACAGCCAACGTGCATGCTGTTGGTCACTGTGAAATGAAGCCAACAGTTGTACTTGTGCTGATTGTTAAACTTGCTATACAAATATGTTTAACATCAAAAACACTATTATGTACCTGTTGAACATCAGCATGTTAGTATATTCAAAGTAAATGTTTTTGCTGCTCAAGCCTGAGTTGATTAAATAACAAACTAGGACCCATATCACTATTCAGCTCAATGCATCTCAACATTATATGCTGATGTACAAAGATTTTGGACAAAGCATGTGTAATTAATATGATACGATGTTGCAGATGACACAACATAGCCTGTGGGGAAGTTGAAATAGGATTTGAATAATACCTAACAACAATGAAGGCAGTTCGGTACTAACTGCAGTATAAACAAGGTTTTTTGTTTCATAAATATACTTTTCTTTATAGACAAATAAGAACCTGCCTTTTTATGACACTTACAGCAGACTTAACTCCAACCTCTGTATTGTTTTCTATCCATTGTCACATTACTGTGGCTGATGACATGCACCACAGAGAGTGGTCTGACCCCTTCAGTTAACTAGTTACAGAAAAACAACAGATACTTGAATATGCATGTCTTTGAAATGTGTCCAGTCTCCTGTGGCTCAATGTGAAGCATTCCAAAACGAATTAACAATGACCCACTTAACACAGACAGTCACACACATAAACATGATACGTACATGAATGATGAACATGAATACATAGCATTCTTTGCATTCACTTTCAAGCCAAGCCAATATGCAGCGGACCAGTGGATGTCTGTCTTTGGCACAAATTTCAAGCTTAGTCATTACCTCAGATGACTTCATATGCCTGAGAATCAATTACTTGATGGTCATTTGATGCTGCTTTGCCATGAATAAGTGATATATTTAACTGTATATATTTTTCTTAAGGCACGAACGACCAGTGATTTTGGTTAAACTGAAATGGTCAAGTACACAGCTCAGATATTTAGCAATAGCTTCACCCCTGAGGGTCCTCCCCTCAGAGACTGGGGAGAAAACGTGAAAAGATCCATGAAATCGGGGCATCCTCCCCCCTTTAAGAAAAATGTAATTTAAAACAAATTTCCTGCATTTTTTTTCCATCGCCTGGCCTCTAGGATTATGTCACGAAACGCCATAAGTAAGTAAATTGCGACTGCTATAAAAAAACTAAATTGAATCAACAACAGTGTATGATTGGGTGGATCCGGACAGGAGATGTTAAGGAAAATGACTCTTTCATGCAGTATTTGAAATTATATTCTTAAAAAGATTATCTAGCCTTAAATGGCAGGAGGTTTCACGCTACGAGGCCATCATCAAGGTAAAACAAATACTAACAATTGAATGGAATAGACTTGTACACATCACAATGCTATTTGGATAATTAAACCTGGCTGTTACTATGCTCAACGTTAGCATCTTCAAAGCCTGACAACTGCAACAAGCAGTTTGGAGGAATGAAATTGCCTCACAACAATTATCTTTTTCAAGTGCCACCTGTTAATTTTATACACATCGTTGTAGCAGCTGTTGTCATAGTTGTAATGCTATATAGGAATGAATAAGCGAAGTTCAAAATAAGGTAATTTTAACCTAAATTATCTCAGATCAAGGATTTAGAGATAAAATCGGAGGGTGACTTTTGCTCTTCAAGACTTTAAAGTGTCATTTGAGTTGAGGACTAGTTTTCAGACCAATGAAAACACCCTGTCATAAAAGAAAATGGAGCAAATGGTTTCATTTACATTACATTTCTTTCCACACCAAAACTGAATTTGTGGGTGTTTTAATTGCCTGAGTCATTTCCCCGACTGAACATTTGACTCGTTAACAGTTAAAACAGGCTGAAGTTTCCCTCTCTCTGCGCCGATCAGTCAGGGACAGGTTGGACTGAACCAAATCAAGGGGAGGGACAAAAATTTTAGATTTTTAAAAAACACATTTTTTTCCTTGGTTTTGTCATTAAGTGAAAACAGCAAAAAATGGAAGGCTATGCCAATAAAATTCCCTGATTTTGGGGACTGTATGATAATATGGTTTATTAATACAAAGACAAAAAAATGGGGTGGCAAAACAATAACGATCCTTTACCAGACTCATCCATTTACTCTGTCGGTCTCTGTCTTACCTCCTCCATGACTTTGACACAGGTAAGGGAATCGCCAGACATTGCCAAGCCCGATGCAGAATCCCACACAGGTTAGGATGTACTGGGCTTTGTTGTCCCACTTGGGCCTGTCACCAGCCTCCTCCTTCTCTATCCTGTCCAGGTCCTCATGGTTCAGAATCCGGAGATCCAGTCCTGGGTTAGGAAGTACCAGTCTCATGGCAAACACGTGTACAGAAGCAGAGGGGTCAGTGTCTGCTACTCTGCAGTCAACAGGGGTTGGTGTGATCTGTGTGAGTGTCCGCATGCACTTTGCAGTGTTGACAGTTTTATGATGTTTTCATGTTATCTAACGCAGATTAGCCAGTGCACACTCTGAACTTTTGTCTTTTTATAGGGTACTTTGAGTCAGTCTTTCAATTTGACAATTAAAGATCAAATATAGAAAATGTAATGACCAGTCTACCAAAAGATTTGATTAAATTAATAATACAAATAGAATGTAATTACTTGATAGTCCTTTGTCCCAGACAAGTGGGATATAATAACATAGTCCACAAGATAATGTTAATGCTTTAATGATTAAAGGGATGTATTTTGAAGGGGTAATTCAGTGGTTCAATGGAAAAAACGTTTGCCCCCTTGCAAGCGTTGCCAGGCAAACATTCCTAAAAGCACCACTAAGCTTATGATATTCCACATGATTCAGTTTAATGGTCATATAGTGACCGAAACAGTACACACATAATTTTGCGCTTGAGTCTGAACTGGTGAGAAGATTATTAACAGGTCATAACTTGTCAGTTTATTGCAGGGTAAGTGCAGTGTCGCAATACATATTAAAAACTAAACAACAGTCGCTTACGATAATTTAAAAAAAATACATTATAAACAACACAAAAGAGTACGAAAAAGCACTGATGGCATGAATGTAGTTTTTTGCATGAAGAGAGAGAAGCTTACCTAACTGTATGTCAGAGGTCTTATCAGGAATCCGCCTCCCCCTTGAGGATTATTTACAAAACGTAAAAAAAACTCGATACTTCTAGATACATGCATAGAGCAAATTTACAATATGGAGCAAACAGCTCAGTAGTTTTTCTTACGTAGAGTTCGGTAAAATAGTTTTTTCTAAATAGGAACAGAAGCTGGACCTGCTGCCCCCGCAACCCGACCCCAGATAAGCGGTTGAAGATTATGATGATGAGGAGGAGGAAGAGAAGCAAAACAAACGAGTGTAAGTGGGAAAACAGCTGGCCTGGCTTGACCCCAGCCTATGATTTTTAGTTTTTAGTACAGATTAAACAAATGGGATTTAATTTACTGTATAATGTTAATAAGAGCTTTAGGAGGATTTTGTTATGTTTAAATAGAGCTAGGCTAGCTGTTTTCCTATGCTAAGCTGTTCTCTGAGTCTCAGAAAGCAAGCAAATGAGTCTATTTCTCAAAATATCCAAGTATTCCCTTAATGTACAACATACAATGACTATGGAACCATTACACGAAAGGAAACTAATATTACAATAGTAATACATGTATTATTAATGACTAGTAAAACTTGTATTTTACAGAAAATGCAGTCCAATGTGTTTCTACTTTTCTAGTTATTAGTCACTAGTGTGCTATTATATCATTGTGCAAGCCAAGAGAAGAGAAAAGCAATAAGTATAATATACTAACAACAATAAAAAAGGTCCTGATTCACACATTTTGTTTTTAAATAATCAAAAGAAAAGCTACTAAAAACTAAATTTTGTCGATGATTTGTACATTGGCAGAGATAGTGTCCACTGTTTTTTCACTGTAGTCCTTCTGCTTGCAACATTTGATCTGGATGAATTTGTAGAGGGCAAACACAGGGATGGATAAACTGGGAATTCCGGCCAAGATGAAGATAATGATGTTGATCCAGGAAGGATATGGACGGTTATCCAGGGCTGGGAAGCTCTCCTGCAGCCACAGTAAAAGAAAATGATAGGATTTACAGCAATAAATCACCTTTTCAAAGAATCATTACGCAAAGATGAACAAAATTATCCGGGCTTTCTCAAAGTGGACTTCAACCACCATGAATACAAATGTAATTAGGCTGCTACTATATCCAAACCTGCAACTTGAAAAACAAAGTTAAACTATTGTGAAAAGCCCACTTACCGCCTCCTGGTCCCAGACCAAATAGGTGAGACTCTTGGTGATTTGGGTAACAAAGTAAAACACCAAGATGACGACCATAATGAGTGGGCTAACCACTCTCCATGTCACCTGCCAGAACATGTTGGGCTTGTGGCCAATCATAAACTCAATGTCCTTGTTGAACCTGTTTGGAAGCAATAAGAGGGAGACCTCATGTTAGCTGAGTGTGTATGAAAGCATCCATTAAAAGACGACCTTGTACTTTTATTGGTTACAGTAAATAAAGCAGCCTGTTAGTGTGTGTTCATCACGTGGATGCTGGGATGGACTTCAAAGAAGTGGACCTCCGCTCTGTTTCTTTAGTCTTATCTAACCTTTATTGCACATGATTCATTGTTTTGACCATTTTACACATTTTCTAACTGCTAAGTGATATTTTTCCTACTTTCATCCACAATTTTTTTTGAATAATTGAGCACGTCTGTCTTTCTACATCACAACTCTGTACTTCTTTATCAATTAAGTGATCCATGATCTCCTTTGACATTATCTATGTACCAAGGTTGTCATGCCAACACCAAACATAAAGCCGCTAGAGTGGCTAAAATATTAGGCCAATATTGTAGCAATATTACACACACATACACACACAAACACACATCTGAATATGCACACATGGATTGAGATACAGTTACATGAACCTAAACACACAGACACAAACAAACAAATCTGATTATGCACACAGATTGAGATACAGGTAGACAAAGCTACACACAGACACACACACACACACATCTGAATATGCACACATGGATTGAGATACAGTTACATGAACCTACACACACAGACACAAACAAACAAATCTGATTATGCACACAGATTGAGATACAGGTAGACAAAGCTACACACAGACACACACACACACACACACACACACACACACACACACAATATTGCCACAATATTGGCCCCATACAAAATTCATTACTTTGGAAACTGTCAGATGTAGCCTTCCAATAATCACTGACTGGACAGACTCACCTGTCTATGCCATAGACGTAGATAACAGCTATCATTTCAGAGAATCCGATCACCAGAAGGGGGATAGAGCCTGCAAAGTTGTCAAAAAGAGCAAGCCAGTAGTTTCCAGAGCGCGTTGCAAATATGAGCCCCAAACCCAAAGAAATGAGGCAAGTCAGACCTGGGGGAAAAAAAGGACAAAAAACAAAAGAGTGGTTACTCTTGTTTGTCAAGATCAAATGTTCTAATTCCACTTGAAAAAGAATGTCATATTTAATAGGAAATATGAGCAAATTACCACAGAAAACTTCTTTGGGCCAAGTTCGGGGCAACAGTCTGAGGTCCTGCAAAGGAACCACCACTCCCTCGATGTTGCCAAACATAGTCGAGAGCCCGAGGCAGAAGAGCATGACGAAGAAGAGAACTGCCCACAGAGGGGAAAAGGGCATCTTGATGATGGCCTCCGTGAACACGATGAAGGCCAAACCTGTTCCCTCTACACCCTGCGGGTGTACACACCAAATCTTTCAATCATTCACTCCCTGTTATCATCATTTCTGTGAGACTGAAAAGTAGATATCTTTGAAATGGTTTGGATGTTCTCTCTATACTGACCTGACTGAGGAAAAACTGCATGTCACAGGTCTGTAGTTGCAATCTTTGGATCATATCTGGTTGTGTTTGGTTGAGGTAGGTCAGAACGTCATTGTAGTTGCCTTCAGTTATGTTGTTTTCTGGATAGTTGAAGGCATTCATCAGCTTTAAGATGTTGCTGCAAAAGAAAAGCACAGAGAGATGAGTTCAGTCTGATAGACGCGAATCAGACTGTGTTTCTCAAGGCTTTTTTTGGGGGGCACTTCAAAACTCACTCTCCCATGCAGTCATCAAAATTTTGCGTGGCCCTGAAGCCGATGATCGAGTAGATAACCGTTGCAGAGTACACTGAGGTGCATCCATTGATGATAGAGATGACAACAGCGTCCTGCTCGCAGTTGTTGCTACAAGAGAAATAGAATTGTGTGAGCAAAACTGTTCAAAAGAGGGTCCACCGTGTGAATGTGCACATGAGGCTGTCACCCACTGAATAGAGTTGTAACTGGAGAAGGAGATGAGGCCTCCAAAAGCCAAAGAGAAGGAGTAGAACACCTGGGCACCCGCATCCAACCAGGTTGCTGGATTCATTAACTCGTCCACCTTAAGGAGAATAAAAACATAAGGCTCGAGATTCCTATGCTAATTACTTCCTGCTGTACTATTGCTGCTCTTTAAAAGAAAACTGTCCATAAACATTATCTCCTGTCCTGGGCAGTGTTAATAATTAATATGTGAAGGTAATTTACACCAGGATTATGCATTCTTTATCTTCTTAAATTTAAAGTCTAATCTCCTACAAAACAATAAAATCAGGAGAACAGAGATAACGATGACTGTTGTTTGAGAATTTTTAAAAAGTAACTAAATTGCGTGCTAAAATACATCATTTTGGTTTTAAAGTTGTTATAAGAACAACAACATGGATTATTAGTCACAAACCAAAGGTCTTGAGATTCTAATCTGCTGATAGTCTTTGAACATTCAATGCCAACTTTTATGAAGTGATCAAAGTGTATCTCAGACGCTTCAAAAATGATTCAACAGTGCAAGAATAGTTTTCGTCAAAAGTGTTTGTCTCTATTCTCACTACATCCAAGTTCATCTCTATAACTGTCTTTTGACATGAACCCCTGAAAATGTCAGAAAAATTAGATGCAGACATTTGTCTGTCTCTCTCTCTCCCTTTATACATATATATATATATATATATATATATATATATATATATATATATATATATATATATATATATATCACTTAATTATATACTTATACTTAATCATAGTGGTTGGTGTGCTACAATGGTGCTTACATCTGGTGTGAAGAGGAACTTGATTCCCTCTATAGAGCCTTTCAGAGTCAGTCCTCTGATGAGGAAGATGGTGAGGACCAAATATGGCAGAGTGGACGTGATGTACACAGCCTGAGAAATGAGAGAATGTCAAAAATAATTTTAAAAAATACAAATTAGAACCAACATATATGCATGCTTATGCTGTTGTGGTGTGAAATGCAGACCTTTCCTGTGGTCTCAATCCCCCGGATGCAGCAGACATAGAGCACACTCCAGGCAGCTACCAGGGCCAGAACAATCCACCACTGCAGGCCCCCGGCATCATCGATAGCTTCGGAGGTGTTGAGAGTCTCTCTGTACCAGAAGTAGTCGACGGTGCTGCTCCGAGCGCACTCCTCTATCAGTCCTGCAAAGATCCATACGGTTACGAACAAGTTTTCAGCAACTTTGGAATGAAACAGCTTGTGTAGGCTATGTGTCTGAGTGTTTTTCTCCAGATTCTCTCTGTTGTCTTGATGGATAAAGGCAAAGCCTACCTGTCCTGTTAGCGTTGAGAGGACATTGGCTCCAAGGCAGAGGGTTTTGGAAGGAGTTGAACAGATACCACATGATCCAGGCCATGATGGTGTTGTAGTACATACCCACCAAAAATGAGACCATCAGGGATGCAATACCTGTAAAAGAATGAAACGATTGTGGTGGTGTTCTTTATTTTTAACGTGACTGAAAGTCCGCAACCATGCTAGCAGCTGACAAATTTTTTATGTTACTCCATCAAATAATTGTTTGGATGTCAGGATGAAAGTGGTGGATTGGCATCGTTACTGTCCTCGGGACCATACCACTATGGCTAAAAGAGATGCACGATCACAATTGCATGTTTTTTTCTTGTTTTACCCACCAACTCCAGTCAGACAGGGATTGATTGATCTCCACACTCCCACGCTGCCTTTCCTGAGGCGCTGACCGATGGCAAACTCCAGGTGCAGCAGTGGGATTCCCTCCAGAACCAGCAGGATAAGGAATGGGATCATAAATGCTCCTATTAGCACAACAATCACATCATAATGAGTTAACAATGTGGTGAGTGATTGACTTTGCTCAGTACTTCGAAGTTACTGAGTCAATATTCAACGGGAAACAACATTCAAACGGTTAAAAAAAAAGGGACTTAAAAATATTTCGGTACAATTTTCACTCCAGTTTGAAATGAGTTTTTGGAAAGCCCTCCGTAGTTACTGTAAAAATGCAAAAACATTTAGATCCTTCAACAATTAATACTCACAGCACATTTTCATTAGTTTTTATGTGTTTTTCCTCTTACCTCCTCCATGACTTTGACACAGGTAAGGGAACCTCCAGACGTTGCCGAGTCCAACACAGAAGCCGATGCAGGTGAGCAGGTACTGGGTTTTGTTGTCCCATTTGGGCCTGTCCCCAGCCTCCTCCTTCTCCATCTTCTCTAGTTCCCCATGAGAGGGGATCCGGCCTTCCAGTCCTGGGTTTGGTAGTTTCAGCTTCATGGTGGCTTTTTGTGAACTTCACTGGACACAGAATTTGAAAATGGGGCCGTTGGGTCTCCCTTTGGTGAGCGGTTGTTGGTTTCCTACCTCCCTGTAAACCTTCAAGAGGCTGTGTTCTTCCTGTTACAATCTCCTCTGTGGAAAACTCCAGGTGATTCTCCGTTCACTGTCTCTCGCTCTAAGTCCTTCACCCTTATGATCGTCCCGGGAAGAGACGCCGAGGTATTAACTGTGACCTATGGCACCTAAACTGGTTATCGGTAGCTCATGACAGCCTGTGTTGTATTATGTGATGTCAGCAAGTTTAAATGGGAAAAGGTGGAGCCTCTTTGATAATGGTTAATGCACCACATGAGGTGCCATCACCAGCACTTTTACTTGAAAGATGAATTTGCTATTCATGAGCCTGTAAAGGGAAAAAGTGGGGTTAATAGTGAAGAGAAGAATTGTGTTTGGTGTTTACTTCTTGCATAGCTCCTCTTAAGACTACCGCAGTTAATATAATGGCCAATGAGCAGCTGAAATGTTAATGTATTAGGCCAGAAAGACAGGATGAAGCACTACTATTCTGCGGCACAATTGTTAAGCAATTTCAAAGTGTTGTGAATCTTATCAGTGTTCCTTTGTTATCAAATTATTAACCAAAGATCGACTGATGACCGTAATCTATAGCAGAGGTTATTTTAAGGATGTGTTAACTTATCTGTGTATATGTACAGTACTGTATTTGCACCACTACTTCTCAATTCTCTGTAACCTTGTACAGTCAAAAATAAGCTCCTTTTTTATAGAACATTATTGAACCATAAGATTATTATGCTTAAAAATGATTTAAACCGAGGCGCTCAATTGAACGTTATGAGTATTGACCTTGTCTTTCGTCTAACTGCTGATTTTTTGAATTGTCTTCTTTTTTTCAATCACTGAAATGTTCAGCAGCTGTTTGTCATATCATCTGATATACTCTTTTACGCCACACCATATAATTATATTTCAACGCGTCTGTGTGTGTGTGTGTGTGTGTGTGTGTGTGTGTGTGTGTGTGTGTGCATGAGTAAGAGAGAGAGAGAGAGATAGAGTGTAAATGGTATATAAAAAAATACAAAAATAAGGGTTAGGGGCATTTTTAAAGTCCAATCAGATCAGATTTATTTTTATCGCACATTACAAATGACAGGAAATGAGTCGCCGTGCTTTAAAATCATGGCAGAGGAGAAGTAGTACAAGTATGGATAGAAAGAATAAGTGCAATGAAAGAATCAAAATCAATGCCAGAGAAAAATGCAGCAAATACAATAGAAAATATATAAAACAAAAAATAATTGGTTCGATTTAATAAGTAACGACCGTAAATTTGATTGATTAAAATTATAGATAGAGCAACAGGACCAAAATATGGAATGGAAGACTGTTTCAGATCTTGGGGGCAGTAACAGAGAATTTTTGAGTTCTGGACTGAAATTAGTGGAACCAGAAGATCAGAGCAACAACACTGTAATAAAAAATGTAATAATTTGTAAAAAAATTTGAAATCAAATCTGTCTTTAATTTATAACCAATGAAGGTTTGCCAGAGCAGGAGTGATACGTTTCCATTCCTAAACGTGAGAGGGTGGAGTCGGACAACCCCGTGCACAGAGTTACAGTAATCACGCCGAGAGGAGATAAAAGCATGGATAACGCTTCCTAGGTATAATGTTTTTACAAGGCTTTAAGTTATATGTGATTCTGAGCTGATAAAGGCTGCTTTACAACACTAAATGTAGGTGTCCAGGAGGACCCAACATACTTACCCCATTTATAAAATAATAATTGTAAGTACAAGTATGCCAAAAAAACCATTTCCCTAATGCCCCTAAATCGTTTTGATGTTATGTTTGTCGATTGTTTTCCTGCTGCAGCATCGTTGGATTCGTTCGCACAGAGCAAAACCTCGGATTAAAAAGACTGGGACGTCCAGCTTGAAGGAAGATAATAATGTAGAGACCCAGTTGGGATCAGGTAATGTCTCCATCACAGGGAAGTTTGCCAGTGCACAAGGAAGAGATTCCAAAATAAAAATCGCTCAAAATGGAAGCCCCTTGTCTCACACAGCGTTGTTATTGGCCTACTAATGTTTCTCGAAACTACATTTCCTATAAACCTGCTACCTGCAGATATAGGATACAGAAAACAACTACAAAGTGGAAGAAAATGACCACAAAGGTACAAACAACGTCGTTGAAGGGCATTTAACATGCAGCACAGTACAGTACAGACAGTAAAGTGGCAACTTTCAAAGCTGTTACGTTCGGTGAGCTATTGCTGCCATGTTACACCTTGCCAGTGGTCTCCATCCCTCTGCAGAAAATCAGGAGCAGGCGGCAACCACACACAGCACCATCCCCACCGCAGACCTCCAGCCGCCTCTACAGTCCTCTCTTTCAGTGTCGCTCTGTACCAGAAGTCCATGGGAGAGCTGCGTTTGCATTCTGACACCGGACCTTCAGGGAGTGAAATTGCAATAACTAGTGACTGTAAAAGCTTAAACTAAAATTGAAAGATGTCAAGTAAACAGTGACATACCTGTGAGGGTACTGTTTAGAGGGCACCGGCCCCAAGGCAAGGGGCTCTGAATTGGGAAAAAGAAGTACCTCGTCACCCATGTATGACGGTGCTGTGTTGAACGAGACAGTCGTGGACACAATACCTGTAATGAAAAGGGGGAGAAGCTACATTTCCCCCACAGCAATTTCTCATCAAATTTTACAAGATAGAAATTACTAAAATCCAATTCATTAGAAAACTCAATTTCCCACAAGCAAGGGAAATTCACCAACACCAGTCAAGTAAGGGTTGATCCCAGCCCAAACACGTACACTGCCCCTCCTCAGGTGTTGGCCTCCAGGTACAGCAGGAGACCCTCCAGTATGAGCAGATACATTTAGATCAGCAGAAAGATTGTAGAGATAGATATGCATGCTAGATACAAAGATAGGTAAACCTCGTCTACTGTAACCGTGTGTGATCATTTTTACACCATTACAACTTTGAAACAATTCACAGCATTGTTACTTTATTCGTTTCTTCATTATTCCATTCATCTCAATTTATTCAATTGTTCTCCCAGTTCATGCTATACCGTTATTAATAATCTTCAAAACTTAACTTAAAACTTGAAATCAAGCAAAACCTTTTGCAGGGACAATTAGCGCAAACAAAATGGAATAATAGAAGCTTTTATTGTTGTATTATCATGCATGACGATGGAGGTGGGGTAGACTCAGGGCTGAAAGTTCACTTTGCTGTCAGGACATTTTTTTAGATAGCAGCGATCTCAATCAGCTGAATCATGCATCAAATTATGATTCCAATGAATTATCATTTTGAAACAGTAGAGTCATGTGGGTATATTATGGGTTGTGCCGTGAGGCAGCTATTAAATTCAACTTTTGATCTTTGCTCATATCGCGGAACCTTTCAGCGGTAAATGTTAACCACTTGAGATTAAATAGATGGACTGAGCAGAACATGCTTGACCCGAACACCGATGCCACAGATACTGTTGGGAAATAGGATTTCCACTACTAAGATAAAAAAGGCTACTCACACTCAGCTGGCCCCATTTTTACGGCCCCATTTATGTTAGCTGTCTTTACATCTGTAGTCTAATCTGCAGTAGTTAGGAGGCTGTGCTTACGTGTTCTATTGGCGTAAACTTTACACCTCAAGGAAACAACTAATGTTTGGTAGCTAATTTAATATCAGTTCAACCATTTAAAATTATATTTAAAAAAGTTGTTTTTCAAAAAAGTAAAGCAGAAACACGCTTCCTTTGCTACAGCTGATGTACAAATGGAAATGTCTGTACTAGACTGATATCTACTGGTGAATTTTTGGTTTCTACCAGCAGTGTGCTTTAATCAGCCTAACAAACTGGTTCCACTTTAACCAGAATAAGTTAAAAAAAAATGTTGTATCTTGAGCACACAAGGAGGTTTTGAGTCTTGGAAATAGATTGTTGTAATTTTAAAGAACAGTTGGCGGAAATTGCTATTATTTGACAGCATCAGTAAATATATTAATCCATCCTCTGCTTCAGTTCAGATTTAAATATCTCAAAAGATACTGAATAGATGCTGTACAGATATTGACATTTGTGTGGTCTTGAGTCAAACATCTGGACTATTGATTGTCATGGTAAAGTCATTCATGTGCCCCTCACTTTGGTTGTGAGCTCTTCATTTTTAACCAACTGTATAGCCCTGTTATCATGTCAAAATTTAAATTTGTAGTTTATCATCAAATAACATTCCAATCAGCCAAAGTTGTTTTTCATTTGGCTAGCACGCCAAAAGACGGCGCCCATGGCAAATAACAAAACAATGGCATGTTAGCTTTATATTGTGAGCTATTTAGCATTCTAAAATGCTAAATGAAGATGTTGTCCATGGCAAATAACTTAACGTCGGCATGTTATCGTATTTATTGAGAGCAGCTAGCATGGTTGCAGACTGTTACACATCCTTGTTTTAATTAGCTGATATAAGGAAGTGAGAGACAGTGTTTGGTTAATCAAAATGTTGCAGATCATTTATTTTATGTACCAGCAGTAATAAAACACATAGATTTCCTTTTTACTTAGCATCATTGCTGATTCAAGTACTTGAGATAGGCCGGTTCACTGATAAGTCAGCTAACAACCGTGCACAAGGCCATGTTTATGTGATGAAGCCAAGTTTTGACCTTCAACTGTGGACACGTGTTCATTTCACATTCTAGCAACAAGTAAGAAGAGCTTACCTTCTCAGTGACTTTGACACAGTTAAGGGAACCTCCAGATATTACTATAAAAGTCCAACAAGGACTTTGTTGTCCCATCTGGGCCTGGGACAGGCCTCTCCAGGTCCCCATGAGAAGGACTCTGCTCATCCAGTAGTATTTCTTGGACACACACCAAGTCTTGGTTGTAGATGTAATATGAAAAGTTACCTATTTGTCCAATCCAGTGAAATTTCAAGCATTTGTGTAATGGTAAGCCACTGGTTCAAACAAAAACTTTGTGGATTCTATCTAAAATTACAAACCTAAGAGTGAACGTGAGGCACAACCTGTTATGAGAAGCTCACAGAGACATTTCAAGAACCTGTGTAGAACCCTAACTGACCCACCAATACATTTTATAGGGGGAAAATGTCCTTTATAAATAAGGACTGGGGCAGTGATTTGATCTCGTGTTCTTTTGTCACTCGGAAACTGATCACTGACCAATTACTATAAAATGTATTTAATGTAATTCAGCTAAACTCAGGGGAAACAATAGGAACATAATATTTTTGAAAAATCCTCAACAGGACAACATTTGACTAACAAGATAAGATAGAGCGTTATCAATGTCCTACACGGATAAGGGAGAATAATATATGGTTAGGTGCACTGATAGTGTTCCACGCAGTTTCCGATGAGATGATTTGAGGTGTCCAACGGTTTCTATGGAAGCTGGCATGACCAAAATGAATCTTTCAGGCTATCCTGGTTGCACTGACTAGAGTCAGCTGGTCGCTGCAACACCCTCCTAAATCTGCAATTTACACCTTACTCTCTGTCCTCAATGTAGGGTCCACACTCGGTCTGGTTGCCTAATGGATATTGTTGGAATCCAGTCATGAATTGGTATGTCTTTCTTCATTTTATGTCTGTGTTTTCAGAGTTGATGATTTGTCATGTTCAGTTTTTCTTAATATCACATCACAACATCCGAACATGACACCACTTCTTGTTTGATTGTCCCCTTGATATGATGTTTTATTTCAATATACATGTATCAGTATCAGTGCATTCAATTCAATTCAATTCAATTTTATTTGTATAGCGCCATATCACAACATACATTGTCTCAAGGCACTTTACATAGTGAGGTCAATATTACAATATTACAGGGAAAACCCAACAAATCCCACAATGAGCAAAGCACTTGGCGACGGTGGAGAGAAAAAACTCCCTTTTAACAGGAAGAAATCTCTGACAGAACCAGACTCAGTTGTGGGCGGTCATCTGTCTCGACCGGTTGGGGTGAGGAGAGAAATGGGGAAGAGAGGAGAGGTGGGCAGAAAGAGGGTGAGAAGAGAGACAGTAGGAGAGAAGAGAGAGAGAGGACAGTTGTACAACCGCCGCTGTAATCTCTACCAGACTGATACTTATAATTAAAAAATACAATTATGTTGTTGTCATTATTAGTGATGATATTAATATTAATATTAATAATAGCAATAATAATAATGACGGGTTTGGGTCCTGCAGCTCTGGGGTCAGAGATACACTAGTGCATGTGCACGCATGTGTATATACTGTACGTTAGAGTGCCTGTGTTAGAATATCTTTATGCATAATTGACTTTTGATTTAGACTGGGTAACATTTATATAGTTTATGTTGGAGATGTAAACTGTTTGTTTTGATACCATAGACACCCTGCAGCTGATGTCCCCCAAAAATATGACAAAGGGATTTTTTTCAAGATACTGTTTTTCCTGCGGAGAACTCCTTCATAACCAGGCTGGAGATAAGAGAGCATGCAGTGAGAGCTTGTCAGGGTATGTGAGGAGATCTTTGCACTTTAAACCCCACTTCACAAGCAGCCACTGTGCTGCATGCATCTCATCACTTGGTTCCTCTGCGGTGTAAGTCGGCGTCTCTCTGCCCTCCAGTGGTTACCAGCGAGTTATATGATATGCGAAATGGTAAATGGATTAGATCTATACAGAGCTTTTTAGGCGCTTTACAATTTGGCTCTTATTCACCTGTTCACACACACTCACACACATTGATCGCCGCGAGGGGCTGAAGAGGTTCAGTGTCTTGCCCACACTGAACGTGATTAGTATGATAAATGTGGTGTGTAAAAGTTTGCTTGTTTACAACTAGGGAGCTCTGGGGTGTAATATGTTAGTTGTGTTGTCCTGTGAACATGACATGATTCTCTTTCAACCTCAGCTCAACAAGCTTTGTTTTTTCATAGTTCTTATGCTTTTTCATAATTTCATTGTGGCTGTCTCAAATTTATGGAAGCCCGTTTCTGCCAGTGTGATGAAAAAAAGATCTTGTAAGTCATCGTAATGAGTTAGTATCTCAAAATAATGAGAAAGTATCTCAAAATATTGACTTAGTATCTCAAAAATAATGAGAAAGTATCTCAAAATAATGAAAAAGGATCTCAAAATAATGAAAAAGGATCTCAAAATAATGACTTAGTATTTCAAAACAATGAGAAAGTTTCTCAAAATAATGAAAAAGTATCTCAAAATAATGACTTAGTATCTTTAAACAATGAGAAAGTATCTCAAAATAAGGACTTAGTATCTCAAAATAAGGACTTATTTTCTCAAAATAATGACTTACTTTCTCAAAATAATGACTTACTATCTCAACGTAAGGACTTAGTATTGCAAAATAATGTGAAACTTTCTCGAAATTTCCACAGGCCTATGTCTTGTTTCCTCATATGTGCCAAAGCAGCACAAGCAAGTGGGTGAGTCAAGGATTAGCATCATTGAAGACTATTTCAGACGTGGATTCACAAAACGTGAAATTTTAGTGCTCTTTGAGGAATCACGTAAAATCAAACTCAGCCTTTGGACTTTAGAGAGACAGCTACAAAAGAACCAGCTTTGGCAGCGCTCCTTAAATGAAACAAAAGAATAAAAATCAAAGTACACCAGTGATTCCATTCTCATTTTTAATTGACAGTCTGATACCTTTGGAATAAACGCACTCCTCGTGTCTGTGTGCGGGGTGCTGTACGAGGTGCTGAATAATTTCACTTAGCAGGCTCTTCTGAGGTTGGATTACCTTACCTGTCCTCTGTCCATGGTGTTGACGATTGTGTAGATATTGACGGTTCACGGCAATCATTGGTGCGCTGTTTATCAGTGGAAGTACGCCTGGCAAGCTTATACATTATGAGATCCTATCATTCATTAGTTCATTTTTTTTAATCTGGTCATTCGCCATCCTTGGCTGGTCAGTTTTAAATCTACATGTTCGTGTTAGTAGCATCTTGGTCTTAAATAGGTGACAATAGCGCGAGGCGTTTTATTATCTTTGTGCTTGGTGACACAATTGCATACATAGAGGCCTTGCACATGCCCTGTATGACGCACATGTAAAACTGTGCACCAATACATGGTAAAAGTACTGTACAGTACTACATTTTTCAAAATGTTGCCCCCACCTCCCTGTTTGTTCTCCTGTCACAGTGAGAGTGTGTGCGGCAGGAGGCGTGGCTGGTTCTCTCTGCTTCACGGCTGGAGCTCATGAGAAACGCCCCGTGTCAATCACCAGTATCCCCGCCCTCCAGAAATACCTCCACTTCTGCACCAGATAATTCCGTCTCGTTCGGTAGTGAACCAGCAGACCTTTCTCTCTAGAGTTTGAATAGATGCAGTTGCTTTGCCTCAAATTCCCAGTGTTTTTTTTTTTATTTGTACTTTTTTCCAGTATGCGCTTTGCTGCCATTCAGATGCTGAGTTTTCCCCCGAGCCAGCCTGCTTCCTGCCGTCGCCATGAGTTTTCAGGGGTTTTTTTTGTGTAAGCATTCCATTTTTGTGGAAATCTTTTTGAAAATAAAGTGTGCAGAAATCTATTTAGTCCGTCTCTGCCTCAGTTGGTCCTGAAAACGCTTTGAACTTATTTTTGAGATACTAAGTAATTATTTTTGAGATACTTTCTCATTATTTTGAGATACTTATTCATTATAATAACTTACATGATCTTTTTCTTCTTCAAACTGGCGGAAATGTACCTTTTTTACATAAAGACTTGATTAGCCTCTCATGGCAACAATCTGTTTACTGTACCTGACAAAATATTTCCTCTATAGGAAATGAAAATGCATGTGCACTTTTAAATAAATAGTACAATCATTTGTCGAAGAAGGACCTAAGTTGGTCTAAATGTGTATAGTTAATTGAACTGTAACCCAACCATCGTACTTGCATTTAAAGATTTTGGCCACAAGAGGTCAGCATCGGTCAAAATTGTGACGTAACTTGTTGCGAACTCTTTATATTTCTCCCATGCCACACACTGTATTACTCTTCTAAGAAAAAGTAAAATGTGCGTTCGTGTGTGTGTGTGTGTGCGTGTGCGGGCTAGTATGAGTTATGACTTGTCCATTTGATTGGAACCTCGGCTCATTCTTTTTTACATGATATTCCTCGAAATAAATGTAAACTATTATGCGATTAGTGGTTGCAGTTCATTTTTCATATAGGAAGCCACTGCTAAGCCGGGGACAGTCGTCGGAAGGGAGGGGGGGGGGGGCGGGAGAGCTGAGGCAGCGGGGAAAATAGATACGGGGGGTGGGGGTGGATTTACTGGGACTCAGACAGACAGCAGACCGGCTGCCCCACGCTGCGCTGATCCCTCACTCTCCGGCACCGAGCTGGAGCGCAGCCACCTGCCTCCCCGAGAATAACGCGGCGGCACCGACGAGCCCCGGCCGAGCACAGGCAAAGCTCGGAGGCGAGAAGGGCACTGGGCCCCCAGACCCCCTCCAGCCAGCACCGTGCGCTCCGGGCGCGCTTGGCGACCCGCGTCTGTTGTGGCTACCGCAAGAGAGGAGCGCGCGCGCCGCGAGCGCAGCTGAGCCGCGGCAGAGCCGGTCCAGCTCTGTCTGTCAGACCGGGCGACGCCGCGCAGGGGGGGGGGCACACTTGCATGGATGCGCCATGGCCACGTTCGTCTGCAGGGTTCAGTTCTTGGACGACACCGATCCGTTCAACAGCACCAATTTCCCGGAGCCGACCAGACCGCCGCTGTACACCTTCAGGGAGGACATCCCGCTCATCAACCAGTTAGCAGGCGTCCACCGGCTCCTCAGAGCCCCGCACAAGGTAGGCTCCCCGTGGGACACACAAGCCATCCCGGAACCAACTTCTGTTGCCTTGTGGAAGTAGGAGATATAGATCCTCGGATGGGAGAACGATCGAAGGACAATTGGAAGTCGTGATAGAAACACATGTTGAGGTTACTCTGGGCCGTTCCGCGACCTTCAGGGCTGCTGGTTCCACTTCAGGCTCACTGCGAATAAACTTCCATGGCCGCCATTCACCGGCTATTTTGAGAACACGCGCAAACAACTGTTATACTACCCCCCCATCCCCCCATCCCCCGATATGTTTACAGTACATGTCACTAACCCTGTTTGTGTTTTCTATCTCTCCTGGTGTATCTCTGACCCCAGAGCTCCAGGACCCAAACCTGTCATTATTATTGTTATTATTAATATTAATATCATCACTAATAATAACAACAACATAATTGTATTTTTTAATTATTAGTATCAGTCTGGTAGAGATTACAGCGGCGGTTGTACAACTGTCCTCTCTCTCTCTTCTCTCCTACTGTCTCTCCTCCCACCCTCTTTCTGCCCACCTCTCCTCTCTTCCCCATTTCGGGGGGCGACGACACATGTTTGTCTCAAAGCCCACAGCAACCTCGAACACGGACTTGTCCTGTTTCAGATTGAATATCCTCATATAAATGGCACACACACACACACACACACACACATGCCTTGCCGTGGTGCCATTGAGCAAGGTGCCGCATCTGGCTAACCTCGGCTGACCCGTCTGTTGAGGGGAGGGAGGGGAATAAGAAATCCTTGTTCCATGTTTATTGCAGTATTGTTGTGCTCTGTGCTTCGCGTGTTACAGTGACAGGTGGCTGCATCACTGCAGCCATACCCTGAGTTGCCTCACTCACCCACAGGTGATAAGTCATAAAAGCTGCAGCAACCCAGCGAAGCTCCTGTCCCTGTCAGACATCGATGGTGAAAGTGTTCAATGGAGAAGAAGAGATTACAATTTTTGGGTGATATTCAGTGTTCCTCACAGACAACATTGACTCAAGATACACATGAACACACCCACAGAGGAAGCAGAGCAGACCTGTATTTTTGTATTCATCATTTGTAAGTAGATGCCGTACAACTCAAGCTAGACATTTTGGTTGAATGGAGATTAAAGTAAAAGTGAGATAGAGAGAGAGAGAAAGAGAAAGAGAGAGAGTTCAACTGCTGGCACAGAAACTCTGACAGCAAACCAGCGTTCGACAGCAGAGTGGTTTTCCAGATCGACATAAGTCTGCTGCTGCCCCATCTTTAAAAACCACAAAACAAATGAAAAATGGCCCACGGCACAGGAAAGCTCATGATTACAACCTACACAAGGGCAGATGGCACAGCTTGCGTTCGTGTTTGCAATTTTGTTCACATCAGGAGGAAGACTGTGCGCAACGGCAACTGGATATTGCTCTCAGATTATAGGGATGAAACTCAACTGTTGCGAATTTGCCCAGCGGACGGTCCAGATCTAAAGGATGATGCTTGAAGGGCCTGCATGAGTCTTATTATGTTATTGGAAATATCAACACAGTTGAGTTTTTGACTATCTGTTGATTATTTTGAGCTACTTCTTAGTTTGTCTTTGTCCCTCTTCTCTTAGCCTTCTGTGCGCTTCTCCCAGGAAGGCCTACTGTATTATTATGTCGTGATGGCGGAGCTCTGTGTATGACTGCATGTAAAGTATAGGTCACTTGTCCCAGAATTCCTGTGGCCGGGGCCTGGATCCCTGCGACACTTTGTTCTCCTCACTTTGGGTGCTGTGGTTTTCCTGACCTCTTCCTCCATCTCCTCTTTTACCTCTGTGACCATGCACCAGTTTGTACACTCAGACACAAACGCACATGCAACACAAGCACACACACACACACACACACACACACACACACACACACACACACACACACACATACACACACACACACACAAACACACACACACACAGGGTTAGGATGTGTTGCCAAGGCTAAATCAGTGGGATGTGTCATTTTGTCCAAATGGCTAAACAAAGAAGTGTCCTTTTGATTCCGACTGAAGAGATAACCTCTCCCCTTCAAGCTTGCCAGAAATCCAACTAAAGTGATTAAAAGGGCTCAACAAAGCTTGATAGCTTAAAAATGATATATGACGTGTTGATCTCAATGCAGGAGTGTCACCATCAGTCAAACAAGTGCCCAGTTTTGCAAAGAGATACTCCCATTCCCCTCAAAAAACAACAACAAAGCCCAGACTTCACAGCTTCACTTTTATTTCATTACCAAAAGGGTTCCCATTAAAGCAACACTGGGAGATTTAATAGCTGTGCAGAACACACCCTCCTCCACGAGATCCTGTGCAGCTCCGATTCGGAGACAAAAGTTCTTGAAAGCTCATTGTCTAAGTTACGTAAGGGCATCGTTAACTGTCGACCCACTGTGATTCGCCAGCAAGCTCGGTGTTGTTTTAAAGAGCTTTGCTCCTCTGGGAGAATTTGATTAAATGAGTGTAAAGTATAGGAGCCACTCAGTGTTCTTCCGGCCCGTCCCGGGGCCTTGGGTGTGAAGAGTCTGCGGTTCCTTCTGGTGCCACCTCTGTCCCCGGCTTTGTCCGACATGATGTGTTTTGTTGTGTTGTTACTCCTATTACCCAAACCCCCTAAAGTGCTTTAAGAAAGAGACACCCTTTGGAGGGTGGGCTGTTCACATACTGTGTTTCAAAGTGGTCCGGGGATCACTTCTTGCTGTCCGAGCAGTATTTACATGATTGAGTAATGTGCGGAGAGCAGCAAAGAAGGCAGGACGCTGGAAGCTGGAAGGGGAGGTAGTGCTGGGGGTCTTTTGGGGAAATGTGTGGAAATTGGAGATAACTCCACTGAAGAGCTCAAAGGATGAGAGACACTGAGACATATGGATGGGATATTGATTAAAATGCTGAATAATACTGACGGATTGGGCACAAGAAAGGTTTTTGTCTTATTTCCACATTAAAATCAGGCCAGTGGGACAAGGGGTGATTAACCCCACCTACTGTCTCTTCCCCCTCCCTCTTGGACTACCGTCAATCTGAGATTTACTAAATCTCACATGCTACATTGGCATTAGAAGTGTGAATAATAATGGCATTGCACTGGGGTTCACTTGGACAAACTGGGATAAGACTACAAATATGACCCTTAAAATATGTGCAGTAGAATTTGTGATTTTTTCATTTGGATCACTTTTGGCCATGCAAGGCAATGTTGGTCTGTCCAGTACGTCTGGTCCAGACTGAAACATCTCATCAGCTATTGTTAGATGGATTGGTGCAACATTTTGCACAGACACTCATGAATGCGAGATGCGAATCCCTCCGACTTAGATGATCCCTGATAGCACCACAATGAGGATTGCTATTGTATTTTTTTTAAATGAAATGTCTCAAATGGATGGATTACCATGAAATCTTCCATTTACATAAGTGTCCTCCTCCTCAAGCCGAATAGTAATGACTGGTTTGGTTATACCTTCACTTTTCACCCTGTGTTCAAAATGTACACTGCTACAGTGCTTTTTGGATTATGACCCAATATCTTTAAAGATTGCTTAAGAATAAATGATAGGGTAGTACTGCAAAGTTCATTTGTGTCATCTGTATGTAAGCTTTCTTAGACTCTCCTTTGACTTTGGTCTGTGCAGCCCCCCCCCCCCCCCCAGACTCCCAGCCTCTAAACACCCTTGAGCTCCTGTGTGCATGGTGCCTCAGAGTCAGAGCAAATATAGCAAGGTTATATTTATGCTGTGAGTTCATCCGACAGTCCGTCTCTCTGTTTCCAAGTGAAAGGGAGGGACAGACGGAGAGCACCAGCGGGTCTTGTGATCTGTGGTCTCCGCTGGTCAGCGAGTGTTGTCACGGCTGGGCGGCTGGGCCGCCGGGGGTGCTGGGGGGTATCAGGGGGTTTGGTAACTCACCGAGGCCAGAGTGGGTTAGACCCACTGGTACATTGTGCTAATGGCTCTCATTTCTAATTGTTGCAACATAATAATATGTCCTACCTTTTATGAGCTGTCTCTGGGATGGCAGCTTGCACCTGCTATTAACTTGTGACTGCACCCATAAACATCACTGCAAGTGCTGCGCAGATATATTACTGTGCACCTGGTCTCAAACTCAGCAGGGTTTCTCATTACACAGCGTAGTTGGTAAATTCTGACGTTGGCCGCTCCGCTGTGTTACCTTCGATCAAGCGAACGCAGATGCGTGGAAACAAGATCGCTCTGTCCTCGCGAGGTGAAAAGCAGTAACTTAGCGAAAATCTGTCATGAGCATGAATGTACACATGTAAATTATGCAGGGATGACTGTGATTGGTCCCTTTTTAAAACATACAGAGACCTAAATGTGCTGAAGCTTCATATTATACACGGTTTGAACAACATTTAAGTGTCATATTTCTCACAGCTGGTATTTAAACGCACTAAAATCTGTCTTGCTTTCTCCACTTTCCCCTCTGGTTTTGGTTTCATGTTCTGCAGCCTTTATGGCTATGTCTCCAGTAGTTAATTCTCTTAACAGCTTTGTAATGGTAAAAGCAGAGCCACACTGCATATGGTTTCTTCCCCTTTTCATGGACCACTGTACGCGCACCCCTACCCTGTACACTGGTTTTGTTTTACGGGCTCAAATTGTTTAAAATAAAAAAAAAAGAAATGGTGTGAAAAGTGGAGAGACACAGTGAGGGAGCATTAAAAAAAGTGAGCCCAGAGGCCAATGTCATTCCTGTGGGTGGTTCCTATATGTACATCACAGCCAGGGACATTTCACATGTCACCCTGGATGTCCACGTCATATTTTCCATCCCTAATATAGGTACAAATGCCAATTTATAAGTGGGGGCCACTTTAGCTAAAGTATTTCCCTCTTAGTTTTGTTCAGTTAAGTAAAATTCAATCCATTTTAGTCCAGGTCCATTTCATTCATTAATACTGTTGGATTAAAACGATCTCTTTCTTCCCATCCGCAGCTCGACGACTGTACACTTCAGCTCTCTCACAATGGCACCTATCTGGATCTGGAGTCTTCTTTGGCTGAGCAAAGGGACGAGTTGGATGGCTTTCATCACGACGACACAGGGTGAGAGTGACTCACGTTTATGGTCTCCGCCGCAGCCACACTCTCAAAAACAGACATTCACATTTACTCTTCTCTTCAAAGTGATGAGTCCCATTGCCTCTTTTCTCCCTAACACACACAAACGCACACAGACACGCACGCTTTTCGGAGTTTCTCCATTCTAATGAAATGGGAAGAATCAGCTGCTGGATGTGGATTTCTTGGAAGCGCAAGTTCACGGAAAGTATGAAGCCCTTTGGAAAGTGAGATGTGCCTTCCCTTCCACAGGAACAGCCCTCCTCTCCGAACTGTACTTTTATAACACTTGTCTTGTCTTCTTTTCGACAAGATTTCACAGTTCACAAACCTGTCAACTCTGGATGCTGTAGGAAACGTCACGACCACTTTGTTACACTACTGCTGTGAATCAATTCAGCAAATATCCCAGCTATCTCTCTTTGGGCCAACACGAGAAATGGAAAACTGCTACTAGGGCTCAGAATTTCCCCAAGAAAATTACAGTATGAAGCAAAAGTGCTTGGCCACCTTGATCCTGACGAATCATGTCTTGTGATCAATTTGTGCTCAGAAGAATAGCCACACTAATAAATATTTGTAGTATTTGTGTGAAATAGCACCTTAGTGTTGGCAGGTGTATGATTATTATCAAATTAAAGGGGTTATTTAGCAATTTTGTATGATCAGACATATAATAATAATAATTTAGGCATGTTTCATCTTGATTTCCATAATAGTGAAGTGATATGTAGCTGATTCCCAAGATGATTGCTCCCCGTATGTTAACCTTATTACTGTATGGCAATGAATTACATCTAGCTGACCCTGGATCTGTTATGACCAAGACGTCACCCATTGGTTTGTGAACTGCCGTTGTGAAGCCTCGAGTTTAGCAGTTTGACCAGGCCCAGAGCGAGGGTGGGTCTGACTGAGAGCTCATCGACTGCACGCCCACCTACACCTGCAAACATGCCGGTACTAGCTGTCAATCACGCTTCATACCCACTGCAATGCATACGGTGCGTTATCGACTATTTTACTCTAAATAAGACCACAATTTACTAAATGAAGATTTAGATTTGAAAATTAGCACATAAACTCCTCGGGAAAACGTTTGATGATGTGATAAGTCAAGGAAAAATTTGCGTCATTTTCATCTATATAAAAATCCTTTTTGCAACCAGTGGAGTCGCCCTCTGGTGGTCATTCCAGAGAATAAAGGCTTCAGGCTCTTCCACATTGGCCTTATTTTCTTGACCTGGTGATTAACTACATTTTTATAAACTCTAACTCTTTCAAACACAATTAGTTTGATTTTCTGCAGCCAGCTGCAGGAACTCTTTTTTTATTTCTTAAAAGTGTATTTATAGTTTTATTGAGATCAGTTTTTATTTTAGCATATAGGACTGAGGACTTTTACTTAGCTTAGCCGACCAGGTGTTGCTGTTTTTTTTAGCTAATTAGTTTTGGAACAAGCTGGTGAACATCATTCTGTATATTAAAGGTGCACACGGTAACATCATCTGTGGTGAATTATTAATAGAATAGAATAGAATAGAATAGACAACTTTATTCATCCCACTCGGGGAAATTCACTTGTCACAGCAGCACGGTATCACACAGGGTATCAAAAATATAATTAAAAATACTGGAACAAAAAACTGTTCAAAAAGATATGTACATATATATAGAGTGCAAAAAGTAGTGTGCAGTGGGTTGAGAATAATAAATAATATTATCGTTATAATTAATAATGTGTAAATATATATATGTGTTTGTATATATGTGTATTTCACAGAAATATACTAATGAATGGCAGTGAATAAAGAGTATTTGCATGAGGGTTATTATGGAGTCCTATTACTGTCGGGATGAAGGACCTGCGGTAGTGCTCCGTCTTGCATTGGGGGTGCAGCAGTCTGTTGCTGAAGGAGCTGCTTAAGGCCCCTACAGTCTTGTTGAGGGGGTGAGAGGGATTGTCCATGATGGATGTCAGCTTGGCCAACATCCTCCTCTCACCCACCTCCTCAATTGTGTCCAGAGGGCAGTCCAGGACTGAGCGGGCTCTCCTAACCAGCAGATTCAGTCACACTGTGAACTTCCATTAAGTTCACAGTGTAATTTGTGGAAGTATTGTGTCACCTAAAAGCCCTTTGTGTACACAAAGCATTGTCATAGTAGAGCCCTGAGAAATACACTGAGAAGTGGCTGCACATGTAGGTCTGTCACAGCGCGCGTTTGTTGAGAGTTGTGGTATTCTGACCTGTTTGGGGACTGGGGGCAGCAGGAGGATAAGTGATGGAGGAGCCACAGAGCCTGTTCTTGTTGTCATGTGTATTTGTTTGTCTGTGTGCGTCTTGTGTTGTGTTGTGCGCACTGGTGAGCCACTCGACAGATGATGGACAGGTGAATAGAGATGAGTGTTTTCCTAAAGTGACTGAGATCTTGTGGAACTGGTGGGATTGGACGGGCCTAGAAGATTTTACCTAAGTCAGATTGACAGCAGGATATTAATCATACACTGGGTTGGGTTTGACCCTCCAGAGGCTGAGGATGGATGTTTCTTACTAAGCCTGTCCTGTCCTCCCTCTGCTATTTATAGTGTCAAAAATGAATGAACTGATCACACTTGATATCTCAACCTCACACCCACACCGCGTCTTTTACTTGTGCTTTGAAATCAGGCAGCTCTTGACGGCTGCCTTAACATCTTCGAGGCATTTGTTATGTCAGAAACAACGTGTGAATACTGAGCTCTACTAGATGTGTCCACTTGGTTATGGTACCGTGTTGTACGGCTGTTGGTCACAAAGTCACATTCATTGCCTTTGCCTACTGAATCTATAGCTTCTCTAATCCCACAGTGTTAACACTTTTGCCTTGTGATTGTCCTGATGGCTGGTCGCACGAGTTATAGATATATTGAAAATATATTGGTGTGAAGAGCTCTTCACTCAGAAACGTATGTGCCCACGCATCAAAAATGTGCTGAGATTCCAGCTGTGGCTGGACACTGCTCACCGCAGTTGACAGTAAACAAAGTCATCTGGTGACAGGGCAGCTCAGAGTAGGCTTCCACTAAAGGAAAGTGAGAAGTCGAATGATGTGAAATCTGCTCTAGATAAGGATGCTACCCCACAGATATAGTTCAAAATGTCAAATCGCCAATGTTTACCAGTGTAATTTGTCTCCTATTGTCCACTCTTACTCTCTGCTTTGACTGTCTTTCTCGCACGACAGATTATCGGAAAGGTTTGAAAGATGAGTTTCTTCTATCAGCATCTCAACAAACCGTGTTAACATTTTGCTCTATTTCCGAGCAAAGCTGATAACAGGGCTTGACAGAAGTGCACGAGGCCAGCTGCCCTGTTGTTTGTGTGTGTTATGCTTACTGCATGTTATGCATAACGAGTATCTTCCAACGGTGTGTGTGTTATCAGCGCAGCTTGGGTTGGATGCTATTGGCACGCTGGTGATGGAAGCTCCTACAGATTGGATGATAAGAGCTGCGGTTAGAAGAGAGAGTTTGACATGTTCTCAAAATACCATCATCCTCTACTTTCATGTTTGTCTGCACTCATTCTGTTTTTCCACTGGAAATCATGATGGGTATGAATGTGTGCTCATTGGCATGATGGCCTGTGGCGGTGTATAGATGTGTGTTGTGTCTGCTGTCTATCCTCGAGGCTCAGATGTGTATCAGTATAGGGGTACTAATCCAATGCAGGTCACCCGTTTGCCTTCACCATTCCCATCATGCCAACAGGGTTGCACCATAAAAAGAAAAACAAATCCTTGTGTCGTATTGTGTCTTAAAATACGATTGTGCCAAGAAAATTACACTTGATTCCAGAATTGGAAAAATGAGCTTTGGGCTTAAGGAATATTGTTTAATTTACTCAGCACCTCTCTGTCTCTCTCTCTCTCTCTCTCACTTTCTTAGGGCCAGAGGGAAGAAGCACAGTGTTGTTTTACGGACCCAGCTGACCGTCCGTGTACACTCCTGCATCGGTGAGTTCTGCGTGACATGTTTATTCTGCACATGTGCTTATCCCTCGGCACACAAACACACACAAACACACAAACACATGCACATTTGGACACACGTGCATGGGTACACACTGTACTTGGATGTTTAAATGGCTGTCCAGGGGTTCACATGTGGTGCACACTGGGGTCAGACCTGACACCTGCTACCCAGGAGTCTGACTCTTGTATGAAATTACAAATCCAACATAATCGTGTGAGTGATTGTATATTAAACGTGTGCTGGACACACATGTTAAGAGACAGAAAAGATAGTCGAGGCTTTGTAAGTGTATGTGGCGGTACCTGTTAGCATAGTAGCATGGTAGTACATCACAGCTTCTCCCAGTGTGATGCCCTTGACTCTCCTCAGTTTGTAATGGTAAAGCGGAGGACGTAGGAAGAAACTGATGGAGGGATGTGTCAGTATCACTGAAAGTTATAGGGTGGAAAACTTTTTTTAACTTTTTTTTTTAAAGAAAAGATAAGGTAAAAAAGAAAAAGAAAGATAGCAGCATAAAAGTGAAATGACAGTGTTTCCCCTAGGTTTACTGGTTGTTGTTTTTTTTTTTTTTTTGGGGGGGGGGGGGGGTTGTTAGGGTTAGAGTTAGGTTTCACAAATCAAGTTTCATCCACAATCTTTTATGCAGGAATGAGGAATAGGGTGTATAAAGAAAGTGAAAGAACTGAATGACAGATTTACAATGTAGGTAGGCGATGATGGTGTTTGAGCGACTGACTTGCTATCAAGCAACACAGAGCCAACTACTAATATAGCATTTTCTTATCTCTAACTAATCTCTAACTTCCTTTATGAAGACAGAACAGATAACAAAATCATCCTTGTATTCCTAGTGGTTTGTTGACCCCCCCCCCCCCCCCCCCCCCCCCCCCCCCGAAGCCAAAAGTAGGGTATGTTTTCACACTGATATACAGTATATTCAGTAGAGCTCTAGAGATGGGAAATGTAGCACTCTCGGAGACTTGCTCTCTTTCCTGTGGGTCTGTGCTCCTCGCTCTTGTCCTCCGTGACTCGTCTGCATGGTCAACATTCTCCATGCCAGTGATAGCAGTGCTAATTCTGGATCCGGAGAATCAGTGACTCCCATCGGTTCAGAACGTGATGAGGTGAAAGGCCACGAGGAGTGTTAAGGGGAGAAAACATGCAAATATATATAGTCTGTGTGTGTGTGTGTGTGTGTGTGTGTGTGTGTGTGTGTGTGTGTGTGTGTGTATGTGTGTGTGTGTGTATGTGTGTGTGTGTGTGTGTGTGTGTGCTTGTGTGTGTGTGTGTGTGTGTGTGTGTGTGTGTGATTGGAGCTGCGAACATGTAATTGTATATATAACTACATTTGCTTGTCTACACTAATTTGAAAACCAACTTCTGACTGGAACATATCTATTTATTGGACAAAAGGCTGCATCATCGCAAAATGAGATGCTTTCCCCTTTGAATGGCGTGAGTGTATTGTGCCCAGTGGCGGAAGCTTAATGATTTTGCTCACTGTACTCAGCCGCATGGCACAGATTCTGGGCAGCAACCGGATCCTGAGCGAAGCTGATATTCCGGAGTGGCAGGTTGTAATTCGACTGCATTAAAACAGACATATAATCAGATAGCTTGAGTCAGTGAGAGAGATCCTACTGACCACCACCCCCCTCTCAGTGCTGCTTCAGTGAGTGGGTTCAGCTGTCCGCTCGCCGAGCCGTTTAGCGCTCTGTAATCCTTTCGGAGCCTTGACCTTCAAATCGCCTGAGTAGTGGTCAGCATACTATCCACTAAATGAAAAGTCTGTCACAATCAAGGATACAGATTATTTGTAGAATCAGGCATCTGTGACTCACAAGTAGTTGGCCAGTACAGGATCACGTTTGAATTAAGCCTATAGATTTGCTGCTCGTGCCACATGATGCTTCATGTTTGGTTTTCGGTGATTAAAACGCAAGGAAAGGATCAATTCTTGACAGATTCAGATCTACTGGCCCCACCAGTCGTCCGATTTGATCAGTAAATCAGGATTTGATTGTATTAAGGTCAAATATTAGGGCGATCTTGAGGTATTCGTCCTTCTTCAGTCACCCATTGATCTTATTTAATGCCGCTCAATCCTGTGTAACTATTTGAGAAACGCTGCTGTCCTTGGCATTTCTTGGCACCACCGCTAATGCTGGACCCACACTGCCGGATCATTTGGCAGTTTTTCTTTGCCCCTCCCAACAACTGCAGGGTTATTCCCAATTCGAGGGTGGTCTGGTTATTTGCCCAAATGATCCTGTAGTGTGAGGCTTTACAGACATAATCTTTATGTTACCGACTGAACTCGAGTCTCCGTGATTTCAAGTTGTAAATATTAAACATAATTCACAACTTAAAATCATGTCGAGTGAGAGGAACAGGGATGGAATATTGAGCCGGGACCTGTAATGGCCAATGACAGTGAAGTGATCGGGAAGCGTTAGAGAGATCAATCATATTCATGACAGTGCAAGGTCATGTCTAATGATCGCAGGTTTCACCCCCAACTCCATCAGTGAACAATAACATTAGCCTGTAGCAATTGCTTGCTCTAGATATCTTTAGCTTGTGCTGCAAAATGTATAGGCAGTTCTGATTTTATCTTCTCCGCCATGACTTCATCCCGTTTTTCTCTCATATTCTTTTTTTTTTTTTACTGCAAAACATCTAAACCAGCTGACGACAACAGTCCCATCTCACTATGTATGTTTTGCCCTGAAGTCAAGTTTGAAAAAAGTCTGTGAGATCCTAAGTCCCTGGGATCGCCGCTCTGGAAATGTTTAGTATAGTATAGTATAGTGTGGTCCTGTGTTTTGGCCTTTTCGTCGGGGGTGTGCGTTCTTATGATTGAAATATTTAAAATCTCATGTCCGTGGTCTGTGACTGTTTAAAGGCCGACTTAGATTTAAAAATCCTCTGGTGTGAACCCAAGCCTGGCAGAAAGATCATATTACATGCAGGCTTGACACCAAGATTAAGGATTGTGTGGGATGTGTGTGTGTGTGTGTGTTTGTGTGTGTGTGTGTGTTTGAGTAGGAGTGAGGTTGTGATAATGTGTGTGAGTAAATTAGTTTTTCTGTTGCATATAAAACAAAGGGCATTCTAGCATGTGCAACTGGTGCAAGTGCAACTCTGCAAGCAGATAGTGTGCACTGGCGAGGGAGGCCTTCATGGCCCGTCAATAATCCAGCTCTTCATAGCACTCACATAGTCCCCACTGCCAGACTTGGGTGTCCTGAGTGTCCTCAGCTTTAGGTTGAATAGAAGGTTTTCATCATGTTGATTTGTTCTACTCGTGTCCTCTCTCCCACGTCAACAGACCTTCTCTCAGGCGATCCAGTGGGCCACAGTCCTGTCACAGTGCCAATCAGAAGCGCTTGTTTAGGGGTTAATTTTAGCCACCTCTGTTGCAGCAGAGTCTTGGAGGACCATGGCTGATGGGCGCAGTGAGGTGGGAGGGGGTGAAGTGGAGGTGTTATCTTTAGACAGTGTTGACGGCACAGAAACATGCGAGAAAGGCAGCACACTGCCAAACGTCTAGTTACTAAAGAGGAGCGTTACAGGGAGCAAGAGGTACGAAAAATGTTGACTGGAGCAGTTCTTTCTTTCTGTCTTTTTCTTACGCCACTATCTTTTTTCCCCTCAAAAACTACACCAAGGAAGACTTTTTATATGACAAGACTTGAAGTCTAGAGCCTTGTCAGGAACATCAGTGGCACTTGAAGGCCTCACTTACGGTTTCTCTTACATCCCATAATATGTAAGTGACAAAAACAATTAGCCTGTTAGGGATGTGGATTTGAGCTGTGTTATTTTTAGGCTACAGTTTGTATGCGTCTGCCTTACTGTTGTAAAAAAAAAAGCAACAACGGCCATTCCCCAATATTTTATGACTAATAATAATAGCCTGAAAGAGCTGGACATCTTTTTTTAATTTAAATTTTAATTAAAAACACTTTTTTGGAGGGGAATTTCAAGAGGAGACACTGTTTTGCATCAATCAATTTATACATCCATGAGATACAGAGCAACATTAATTTGTAATCATTCAAATTAACTGTCTTTTTAAGTCTTGGACAATAAAAGCTCCTGAAATATGAGAAAATCCCAGAAATTTGAGACTCTTTAGCTGATAAATGTTCCACTTTGTTTATTGGGTAGATGCTAGCAATATCTTTCTGATTCATTTAAAGATAAGAGGAAATACAGAGTGGGTTCAGCACTTACAAGTCAATATAAAACATTATTGGCTGTGTTATACCATAATAGTGTGTTGTGGGTTTGTTATTATGGTCTTCATTACCGTGTTTATCTGCTCTACCCATGACATAGAAAAGCAAAATACAAGATAATATAATATATATATATATATATATATATAAAACAAGGCTAATAAGTCAAGTCCGAAGGTAGAGATGAAAAAACGACAAAGCATCACTGGCCTGAGTAAAACTTAAAACTCAAACTTTAATTTTCTCATTTGCAAACTGTTTAAACTACAAGTATACTTTACAGAATGTTTTCAGAATCTTAAAGTGTCTGCTTCCCATGTGGCCTCATTTCCCAGCCTCTCCTCGAGTGAAAGGGTATGCAGTGATTAAATACAGTTTAAGTGATCAAATATAGAGAGGGTATGCTATTTGACAGGTAAAGCTCCCTGTAATGAGTGGTACAGCAGGTGAAACAAAAGAACCGGAGTGCAGAACAAAAGGCCTTGCATGTGTTTTGGAGCCTGTTCAATCCCCTTGGCAGTGAGCTCTGGATTTTAGACTTTTCCATCTTTTTTTCATTCTTTTTCCAAAAAAGAAAGAAAGAAATTGGCCCCTGAACTGCTGGATTTCTGCTCCCCAATTATCCACCTCTAGCCACCCCCTGCAGTATAGTGAAGGAGAGGCGGGAGCCGGAGGGTGAGGTGAAGGAAAGGTTGACTCTCTTTGATTTTGTCAGGCTGTGCTTTTACATAACAAATTAGCTCTTTGTCAAAAATGTTTAATCTGTCTGCTTTTCCTTTATAGTAGAGTTTATAGTAACTGTATCTATATACAGCAATGGGCCATTTTGAGGATTTGCTGGAATCAGTGAGAGTTGAACAAATCAAAATCACTGTAAATATGAGCTTACGGACTTGGTGGTCTCTGGTGACAAAGCAGTATAGTCACTACTGGATGTTGCTGCGCCGGCGGGGGTGCTGTGGCAGTGGAGGCAGTCCTGGGCCTCGAGATGCTGCAAGAAAGAGATGACTGCAGCTGGTTTCGACAGCGATTTACTGTACTGGTGTCCCCCCCGCTGTGGCAGATAAGGCCTGGTAATGGCATGGTGTGACAGGGAGATAATGCTCAATTGTTAATGGGTAAGCTGGAAGGGGGGAGGGGTATATGGTTGGACATCTGTGGCTGTGCAGTCATAAAAATCCAGACACATTATATGGTTATTGCTGAAACGCTGCCCTTTAGCCTCTGTGCTACCCTTAGCCAACATTCTCTTAATCTACTTTTCAATCTGGCATCATTTCCACTTCATCCTCTTTTATTACACTTTTGCCCCATAGTGTCCATTTGTCCCCATTTCTATTTTAGGAAATCTCCTGTCTGGTTTCATGCAAAGACGCTCCACTCCAGTTGTTCAACCCTTGCACTTCTGTCTTTTTCTGGCCTGCATGCTTTGCTCTCTAAATCTATATTTACTCTGCGCAGCTTCACTTGCTGTTCCTAACACCACGTGCTCATTGACACCTGTGGCACTGGCTCAAGGAGTTGTCGCTCATCCTCTGTGCGTTTAGGACAAGGACATTTAGCCGTGCTTATGAATTGTTTGAATGTGCTTTGACAAGTTTTTGTCCTGTCACTCACGCCGCTTTTGAACTGTGCATAGCCACGATATCTTTTCGTGCTCGGGTTTTTTTTATGGGTCCGTACTTTATTTCCGTTGTTTCTGTAGTACCTTATGTCAGAATAGTAGACACCCTTCTTGCTTCTCTTCTGTTTCACAGAGAGAAAGAGGGAATGTGAAATGATTCAAATAGTTTATTTCCCTCTACCCTCACCAGCAGCTGAGACCCTGAGGAGCCACTGAGAGCATTGCGCCCACATGAGTCATGCCTTACTTACTGCTGTGGGAGATGGAGAGTCATCTGACGAGGCATCGGGGATGGAGGTGTAGAGCAGTAGAAGTAGTGGAATAACATGCCTGTAACATGCATCTGTCGTGAAGCTTTTCTCCATTCCCACCGCGGTAGTGTTCTACCAACTGTGTCCAACTGTAAATAACTTGGCGTCTCGCGTTCTTACAGTTCAGTAGTAGATCATGCTGGAGGAGTTGACGCCGGGCCTAAAAAACAGTTGATCTGGTTTCAGTAAGCTTTTAGCAGAGAGCAACAGCAACTGTGCACACTGGCATCATGCTCAGCTGTCCGGGTCCACAATTCCACATAATGCCAAAACTACAATGTGATTATTTCTGGCTTTTATTGCTTCGTACTCCTGTTGTGTGTTGGAGCTCTGCGTCCCTGTTGTCGCTGCTATCAGTGGCTGTGTTGTGGAGGGTCCTGTCTGTATGATATAGTGTTGTGCTTTCTGTGGATGTGGCAGGGTTTTCCCTGGGCTCGAGTTGTGCTGACAAACATGAGCAGACCAACTGTTGTGCTGTGGCACCACATGCTGCGGTCTGGGATTTTTTTTCTCTCCCGAGCTTCAGTGTGCTTGCTGAAAGAAAGTAAGAAAATATACAGTATCACTACGTTCACTACGTGTGTGTGTGTGTGTGTGTGTGTGTGTGTGTGTGTGTGTCTGTCTGTGTGTGTGTGTGTGTGTGTGTGTGTGTGTGTGTGTGTGTGTGTGTGTGTGTGTGTGTGTGTGTGTGTGTGTGTGAGTGTGTGTGTACGTCTGAGTCTGGGCTTGTTCATATGCACCCGAATGTGCCTGCCCAAAACCTCTGGCTGTTCTGTTTTAATCATTTTGAAACGATTACATAATGCAATAAAACATTACAAGCAGCACAAGCTGAACATCCAGAACGCACACTGGGCTTTTAGAGATGATGGGTTTAGGGAATGTGGGAATGTGTGGAGAGAGAGATGGGGAGAGGGCTGCTTTCCAGGGAAATGGTAAATCACTTAGGGAAGGAAACACGAGGGGAAAACAAAGCAAGGAGGAAATGCACCTGCCAGACGGAGCAGCAGCCGCAGCAGCGGTTGGCAGGCAGCTACTGGAGTTATGTCACGGCTCCGTGGTCTGCTGACTTACAGGTGAGGACAGAACGTCAAGAGAGACAAAGGTGGTAGAGTTACAGTTACTGCTTTCTTGTAACAACAGCATACACTGTGGTTCTTCTATACTGCACATATTGTGGAGGTACATAAATATATTTATTTTGAAGTTTTAATCTAGAAGTTAATTTGGCTGCAGTGCCAAAAGGTAACGTTGCTGCTAACATACTATTCTTAGTCATGCAAGTCAACATGCACATCCTGTATGTATTCGGAAGTGTTGTACTGCGTTCAACATGAACTCGTCTTTTCCGATTTGACCCTGAGGTTGCATTGTAACCTCGGTGTCAAAACAGTCACACTGAGTTTATCACCTGGGGGGGAGAGATAGAGAAAAAGAGAGGAAATGAGGCCTATCTTTTCACATATGCTATAACCCCTTTGTACAGTAGCTTTTGTCATGTGCCATTGTGTCTGCTGGGACGGACACACACACTCACACACACACACACACAAACACACACACACACACACAAACACACACACACACACACACACACACACACACACACAGACAGACGCACACACACACAAACAAGGAAGGTCTATAATATCAGGTTGGTGTGGTATGAGTCAGAGCAAGAATTCACTCAGCTAATCCGCACAGCGAGCAGCACCAATCCTCCAATATCCTCTCTGTTTGCTCACCTTGGCGGCTGTTAGCCGTGCTCTGGTTCCTCCGTCTCGTTCGACTGTGTTTGTCCTTCTCACTCTTTCTGTGCCTGTCATTTCTCTCCTTCGTGCCTCTCTTTCTTTCCTTTACCATATTCTCAATCCAGCCAATTTATTTGGTGTTTATCAACATTATCACATATACTTACTCTTCAGGATACGACTTCCACACTCCCTAAATATAATGCCCTTTATAGCTCTTTCACTATTTGTCTTTCTCTCTGCTATCTATCTCTATTTTATCATTCCATCTCCCCTATTTTTTTCCTTTTAAAGTCTTATTCCTGCCATGTTCTGTCGCCGCACATGAAACCAGTCAATTAACAGTGACACAAACGTGAGTGTGAGAAGTGAGACAGACAGAGAGTGAGAAAGAGAGAAGGACAAAGGGGTGGGAGGGAAAACACAGAGCAATCGAATGCGGGATTGAACATCACACAATACTTCCCACAATCGACTTTTGTTTGTGTCTGCGCGCTGCAGAGAATAAGGTCACAATTGATAAGAATGCACAATCACAGATCAAATGCAATTACACAACAACTGTGATGTACAGAACCTGCTGTCAGCACCGTCCCATGGTTGGTCAAAATTTGCGACTATTTCCTCACTGTCCTTTAGCTGTTGCTTTTGTGTGTCTGGCTTTTCAGCTCAGCCCAGGCTCTGTAAACCTAAAATAAAAAAATGGTGCGGACCGCACCGCACAACGGCTGTGGTGCCGCAAATCCGCGGTTTTGACCTAGTGGTTAGTGCGTCGGACTCCCAATCCGGAGGTCGCGGGTTCACGGCCCGGCCAGAGCAGTAAAATCACAACAAAGAGAGACACAAGCTTTCTCCAGACTCGCTTATTGCCCCTTTAAGTAGTCACAAAACACACACAAGTTCTCGTTCAGTCCAAAGTTTGGCAGCATTTCTGCCATTTAAAGGAATAGATTGACCTTCTTTGGGAAATACTCTTACTCTTATTTGCTTTCTTCTGCCAGCAGCCGGTTAGAGCTTAGAATAGAGAGACTGGAAGCAGCTAGCCTGGCATAATCAACCTACCAACACCTCGAGAATCACTCACCAAGACGTTGCACACTGTTTGTGTAATTTGTCTAACATACAAAGTGTAGCCAGGACTTACAGTATGTCCTGCCCCCCATGTCTGGTGGTGCAGTTGAGACGTCATTAAACACAATGTATTATTTTGTGAGCTTCTGAGGGTTACATTAGCCTAGCATTATAGCTGTTTCCCTCTCTCTTCAGCCATTATGCTAGGCTAATGTAACAGGCTGTGTATAAAGTATAAATATGTTGAAATATTGACGTGGGTGTATAATGCGTCATCACTGTCCCCGTGGACACTACGGAGTAGTAACATAAGACACCTGTGTGTGTTTACGGCTGTGAGATCATAGAGCAGCACTGTAGCTGCCTACCAGGCCTGTGGTGTCGGTGGCAACAGAAAGAAAAACTGGGTTTATTTATGTTTGTGTTGTGGGTAACTATTGATTGTGTGTTTGTGTGTGTGTGTGTGTGTGTGTGTGTGTGTGTGTGTGTGTGTGTGTGTGTGAGACTAGGCTGCCAGGGGCATGTGAAGGGCACAGGGCATTGTGGGGGGGTCATGTTGTATTTGTGAGCATGAGTATGTGTGTGCATGATCCATGCATGTGTGTGTGTGTGTGTGTAGCAGAGTTCCCTTTCTGAAGACATCTGCTTCTGAGCTTCTCTAACATCCGATGTCCTTCAGGGTGCGAGGTTGCAGTCTGGAGAGGTTTTAAGAGTGTATTTGTGTGTTCATGTGTGTGTAGTGTGTATTTTTGGTATATATTATTTTTTATATATAGGTGCTACCTATAAAATACAGCAGCCATTTGTTTCTGCAGGGGCGGATTTATGGGAAACATATTATTTCATTTACTGCCAAGTGTTTCCGTTCACAGTTCGTTAGCCTTCAGGCATGGAGTTGTTCTGTATCTGCCTGTGAGATGTGTGTGCACGCGTGTGTGTGTGTGTGTGTGTGTATGTGTGTGTCACTGCTGAGCTTAGTGTAATCTCTGTCTAGGTCCGTCGTCATTCTTTAAATCTCATGAATCCCACAGTGAAACCTTGGAGGTCTCACTCTCCCTTTCCTTCTCTCTTCCCCTCTCTTTCTCTCTCTCTCTCTCTCTCTCTCTCTCTCTCTCTCTCTCTCTCTCTCTCTCTCTCTCTCTCTCTCACACACACACACAGACAAACACACTGAGCTCATGGGGCCTCTATCGTCATCTGTACCATCAGCAGCCTCCAGCGCTCATACTGTAGGCCAATACCAACAGACAAAAAATAGACAGTCGCAAAATAACCGAGTTGTCCTCAGCAGTCTGGCCCGTGCTGCCTGCCAACTTTTCCTCTTTCACTTCACTTGACATGAGACTGAAATCGTGCATTATTGTCCACACTGTTTCAGCCTGTGACAGATTGATAGAGTATTTATTCTTTTAACAACAGATTCATGGACATGGCGCTCCACAGATGTGTGCTCACGAGAAGGGAATACCACCCAACAGTACCTTTGCACATGGTCACTGACATGAAATGCAAAGCCTTACTGGGAAAAATTACATGCAAAAGGTCAACATCAGGGCACCATGTTATTTAACGATTAGTAGAAAAATCTTTTCCAATGATAAACTGGATTCTTCACACATGTGAAATTGCACTGGAAATCGTCTCATCGAGTTGACTCATTTTTCCTTTACTGAATGTAAAGTCTCACACACACACACACACACACACACACACACACACACACACACACACCCGCGCACTTGTGCATGACCTGAACAAAGATTGAACCCAGAATCTATGGTTGTTACACTGTGCTTGACACCCAACCCTGCTATATTTAGCGTGATACCAGCACAGTGAAGGAAAGACTTCCTGGGATTAAACACAAGTCAGCGGTTATAACTGGACTTAAATTCAGGACCACCAGCTGTGACCCGGCACACAGACAGTTATACCTTCCTGAGAAATATTACCCTCAGTTGACCTCAGTGTATGCTCGTCTGTATATATCCTGTGAGCTGAAGAAAAAGAATTCCCTCTGATCAAAGCACATAGAGTACAACAGGTTTAAACACTTTGTGAAAAAGACAATGGGCGTCATGCAAGAGCATTTTCGTATCCTTATCCTAAATGTCTCTAACATTTGTTTGTACGATGAGTCTGAACAGGCCGTGTCGGATTAATCAAACACTTCTATTTTCAGAAAAGTGTGTAAATGACCTGCGTACACATGATGAATGCCACCCTGTCCGGAAGGGTTTATTTATGAAAACAGCATCAACAAGTGAAAGTAAGAACTTTAAGAGATTGGAGATTGAAGTCCTGCTTTCAGACATCCATTAATAAACGTCTATATTTTAGCAGGGTCACTGAAATAAAGATAAAATGCTTTGATATGAAGATGTGTCTTCTCACAGCAAGACGATAGACTACTGCAAGGAGGTCACGGTGAAGTCACTATTATGAATGAAAACACGTGCAATGACAGGCAATGTTGTACAGAAATGTTTTCTGCTGGTGCTGGATCAGTACACTTTCATTCATTGCAATATTATACAATATGCAGCATGCAAAAAATTAGCTGGTCTTACTTACTACTGCTTGTTGTATGACAATCCTGTCTCGTCTGCAGGTCGAGAAGATATGTCATGAGCTAATTTGAGTGAATTTTATGTAAATATTTGAAAATAACTCGCAATGGCGACAATTGACACGTCAAGTGAACCATCTCCGTGCACGCAAAGCGCAACACGCGTGCCAACTGCCAGTGAGATTTGCTCTCCCCGGTCATTACACAACAACGTTTTGCAGGTACAGTACATGTATACATTTAGAAATATATTATAATTCGGATTCAATTCATTGCAGAGTTAAACAGAGTTTTGTTAATATATTTATATATACATTTTATATATATACATTTTATATATATATGATGGAGAAAAGAACATCCATTTGTGAAAAACTTGGTTTGATTAACAGCTGGCTAGTTTACGTGACTCCATCTTCCAGCCTGGAAAACTTGTAAATTGTGTTTGTAGCTCAACGATAATTCAAAATACAAGAAAATTGGTAAATGCATCAAGTTCTCCTCAATCACTCGTACACGCGATTTGAGAACAAATCTGTTTGTACGAACGGTTCTTGCATGAGGCCCATTGTGTGACGATCTCTAGATTCACTACGAGACACAATCACAAACTGTGGCAGGTGCAGACTATCTATGCAGCAGATTACAGGTCTGTCATGACTCACAAAGGCTAATATAGTCCTCACCAGTGCCGGCCCTAGACATGTTGGCGCTCTGGGCGAGATTTTTGATCGCGCCCCCCTCCCCAGTGGTGTTTACAGCCCCCCAACCCCCATTATTAGTCCAACAATTAATTAAACATTGTACAACATCGACAACAAGATGTGCAATATATAATAATATAATAATAATAATACATTTCATTTATAGAGCACTTTTCATTGCTAAAAGCAATCTCAAAGTGCTACAGAGTTGAAACAAGATAAAATAAATATAAAAAATAGGTTTAAAAAATATATATATATTTACAATAATAAGAATATTAATAATGTATTAATTATGCATAACAGATAATTCAAGAAACTTTTGAGAACTGTTAAGAATAATTTAATCATTTTCTGACTAATTTTGCAGCTGCAACTCATAGGCAGACCTAGTCAGTCTTGGATGATGCATAATAACGTGCATACATTGGTTACATCACATCATGACAGCAGACAGTGTTCATCATGTTGTCAGCTCTTGTCCGACAGTTCAAGGGGCGCAGGATGTATTTTTTTGTAATTAAAAGTGTTCAGGGCTGAGCTAGAATCTGGACCCAAGATGCAGATGACCAGACTCCATTAAAGTTTTAACTGATTCAATAGTTTTTCTCACACCAGTTTAGCCTCCTCCTTTGGTTACTCTAAAAAGTTTAGAGGGGAATGTCTCTGAACTGCTGCCAGACTGTCTAAAAGACTTAGACAGCACCTCACATTAACGTATGTTGGAGAATTTAAAAGTAAGAAATATCATCAGAAAAGTAACATTCTGTAGCTTTAAGAATGGATATTGGATCATTCAAATAAAAAGAAACAAACAGAAAATCTTTTTGTATTAATTCAGTCCCAGTGTTGGACAGTGCACAGTGGGTTTTTTGGACTTCTTGCTGAAAACAGTGGCCTGATGTGACCAACACAATACTATGATAGGGTGAACCCGAAAACGGTAAAGTCGTGGGTCATAATAACGATACACGGTTGCAGCTGAGAGGAACCGCAGGTGTTGCGTGATATTTCTCTGTGGGTTCATTACAACAAGTATTCACTTTCACATACAAATAGTATTGCAATTTGTTGTTAATTAAGAAATACTGACTGTAGCCCCTTTAAGGACACATAATGCTCACAAATAACTTACTATGATTTCTGTGATTCTCTGGTTTTCCTTTAACTAGGTCACCTTTGAGAAACATCTGCTGAGCTTTCTGCGTTTTGTTGAGTCTGAGAATTACGCATAGTAGGAGATTGTTGCTGTCCGTTGGCCAAATAGGCAGAATTAGACTACACTCAACTGGGGGCTCAGATTTGTTTTTTAACTAAGTAGTACAGCAAAATGCATGTTCCGAGTGTAATTGCTATGGATTAGATCCAGTGGAGCCGGAGCTGGCCTGTGTGCTTTTCTGTTTGGAGATGTGTAGATGATGCAGTAAATGTTGAGGGATTAGTCAAAGCTGAAGGGTCACAGCACTAATCTCATTATGGCACGAGGAGGAGGAGGGATCTGACCGCTCCTGAACGACTTAGCAGGCAGCCTCAGCCCAGGGGGAATCCCTGTTACACGCCCACATACACACGACGTACATGTGCTCCAATGCATAGAGGACACCATTTAGTCTATAAACTGTAGATCTGTAGGAGGTTGTAGATATTTGTAACCCATTATTGAGCTTTAAAGTCATATGTTGCTGGAGGGATTTAAAAACACTAATTAAATGATAAACGAACAGAAGATCTGTGGATGATAGACATTAGATATGATGATTCTGTCCTGTCCTCACTTGTGGTGCTTAGTATGTGTTAAAGCTGTGACTGTTTAAACTAACATCACATCTTAAAGAGTTTTTACGTGTTGTGTGTATTGTGTTTCATGAAAGGCAAATAGAGTTTCCAAGAGTTTTTGTTTCATATTAAATGAAACCAGAAGGTTCGAAGTGACTGCACCAGAAGCAAGTGGAAGTAAGCATCTCCGCTGGCAGATTTCCCCCCCTTGCTTTAAGAAAATTAAGATTTTCAGATGGAACATGAGGCTCGGTGACTTGTTAGGGCCGACGCATTGCAGGGCATGTGAGGTCATGGTGAAACAGTGTGGACAAGAACTGTTGGTCCTACAAAGCAGGGCAGTGAAACTACAAACCAACCTGTACATGAAATGTGGATCTCTGTCTTTCCTTATTCTCTTTCCTTCTTCTGTCTCACCTTCTTGTCTTTCCTTCTCCTCCTTCTTCTGTCTTTCCTTCTCCTGTCTTTCCTTCTTCTGTCTTTCACCAAACATAGGCCTCAGCTTACACACTGGCGCATGCACATACACACACACACACACACATGCACACTGTGTATACCAGCACACGCACAAGCCACAATGACACATCCCAGCGAGTGTTTTAGCTTTTCTTCTGACAATAATAAAAGCTAGTGCCAGGAAAAAAAAGGAGGATGACCAGCAAAAGACACGTAGACAGGCAAAAAACCTAGCCATCCTTCTCCACTCCTTCCTCTCCATGTGTTCCCACATCTACTGCTCTGTCTCGTGGACCAGCGGATAGCATCTAATTAAGATACGTTCATCTGCTTTGTTTGCCTTTTACTGTTATTTCAGTTTCTCTCCAGAGAGATGCAGGCAGTGAAACAGTTTTTTTTTTTTCAGGCCAGGCTGTTTCAGGCCAGGTTGAAGGTGTTGTTTGAATTATTTCCAGCCTTGAATGCACCCTCACTCTAGACATGCTGGGTTAAGAAGGCTGCTGCTTTTTGTGCCAATGGGAAAATGGACGATTGATTATTAAGCATGTCAAACTCTTTTACGTTGGAGCGAAATATTAGCAGCAATAAGGTGATCATAGGGTATTGTCATGACAACATTATAAAGACAGTCAGGCTGTTGGTCCACCTGTGCTCTTCAAAGAAACAACTAATTCTAATTCAAAACTTAATATAAATCTGAAAAAACATAATACAGAGTTTGTGTATTGCTCATTGCTCTCAACCCCTGTTGTCCATTTTGGACCCTGTCTTTGCCAAGACGGGGTGGGGGGGTACCACGCTCACCTGAATTCAGTTTTTCATCACCTCGTTTGTTAAACTAGGACAGTAATAGCAAGAGTGAGCGCTGTCTTACGGGAAACTAGTGGTGCGCCATGCAGAATGAACAAGCCAAGTTCAAGCCTTATCGCTGCTGCTGACATGCTCCTGACGCTCAGCAGAGATTTTGGTAAAGGTTACCGTGACAGCCCCACTCGTGGCCTGACGAAGAACACAGACATTGCACCCTTTAGTCTGCGTGAACCACTGACTCCCCGGGGGCTAGCTGAAGTGGTCCCTGCTGCAATAAGTGGCCACTTGATTTCTAGGGAAACTTAGAGTAGAAAGAACAAGGAAATCAGTCCAACTGGGGTATTTAAAGAGAAGAGTTATAGCTGAGTCCGTCCTCAAATGACATGCAGCTAATGGCTCCTACCAGCTTGTTCTCCTGCGTTCAAGAGAAATAGCACAACGTCATCCCCGACATCAGATGAGTGTATGAGATTGTTGAATGGACTTGATGTCACGTGAAATGAACCAAACCTTTTATATGCCCAAATGACCTCTGTCAAACAGATACAGCGTGAAATGCCAATGGTGGTGGCTAAGAGTCGTGTGACGCAGTTGGCTGTTTGTTCCCTACACATGCCAGGCCTTTGCTGTAAAGTAAACATCTTTCAAAAAGCCGAACTGGCTTCAGAAAGTTTAGAAATCAACATTTGACATGAATGACATGGCAGCGACATACATGCACTTTGTCTATTTACGTAGGGGGAACTTACTCGATTGTACCCTCTGCCTTGAATACCAATAAGCTTCTGTCCTCTGACACTGGCCTTTAGTCTATGATCATCCGTTTTCTTTGCCCTTGTTTAGACTTGATATTATCATCTGTCTGATCCGCATGTCAAATCCGCACAAGACGCACTGAGGACACATTTGAGACCCGATCACTATGACCATATTCGGAGGTGGTATTTAGCAGTGTAAACAGGAATGCTCCCTGTTCCTGACTTCGTTTTTTTGTATTTAAAATAAGTAACATCTTATAAAATTTTCTGTGTTCAGGGCATTGATTTGCTCAGCCCCTCCTTGCCCCACTCTCTCTCTCTCTCTCTCTCTCACACACACACACACACATATGGTGGAACGAGCTCCCCATTGACATCAGGACATCAGAAACCCTTCAATGCTTCCGGCGCAGACTGACAACTCACCTGTTCAGACTGCACCCTAGTCCATCAATAATTCAAACATATTCTTTTTTATTATTATTATTATTATTATTATTATTATTATTATTATTCTAAAATGGAGCATTTTAAGCCATTTTTCCTGTTAAATAAATATTTATGTTCTCGCATGATTCTTGCACTTTTCAGAGTAATATCTTCACGGTTGAATGCTCTAATTCTAAGTCGCTTTGGACAAAAGCATTAGCTAAATGAATGTAATCGACTGTAATTTTATTATCTCTATAATGAACCAGCACAGATGTATATCATGAATGCTGCTGCTGATCTCGCAGAAAGGGTCCTGCAGGTGGTGAGACAGACAGGCCTGTAATTCCTCATTCTGTGTGGAATGATAATGATTTTGACCCTGGCCTTGGGTTAGCCTTGGCTAGCTTAGCGACGGTTACCGCCGCTCTCACGACTCAAAGGATAGACTGGCTGGCCCATGTCTGGGCCCACATCAGGGGGAGTGTTGGTTGTCCTGCTCTGCCCTTACTTCTGTACTCTTTCAACCAGGCAGCCACCTCCCTCCGGATGGACTGAAGGATTTATTAACTACACGCAAACTCAGGATTTACACACACAGGTTCCCAAACCCCCCGCTGACACACAGTTGAATGCACCACTGTTCTTGAGCACACAAATGGACAATATGGACACTCAACTTAACAGACTTTCAGCTTAACGCAGAGCACTTAGGAAAATAATTTCTGTTGTTGGATCATTCTAGGGGTCTGCACATGTTAATGCAAGTACTGTGTAATATGCACACACACACACACACACACACACACACACACACACACACACATCCCCTGTATATACAGGGGATGGACAAAAGTAAATCTAGTAAAATCTAGTACAACACAAATGCTCAACAAAAACATGTCTATACAAAAACATAATTTTACAGGCTTTATTGTCAACTGCTGTATAGAGACATATAAACACACACTTTAAAAGACAAGAGGAAGTTACAGAATGAGGATACAGTATGAGTGAAATGACAGCAATGATGTTCATGCAATGAAATAGAATGAAATATGATAGAATATAAACATAGAGAAACACATTCAAAAAAGGCTTATTGTAGTGATAGTACTATGTAGGAGAAATATTGTAGCACATAAAGTTCACACGGTCACAATAAACATATCTTAAAGCACTTTCGGAATGTCTGTGTGTTCAAGTGCAGAAATAATAAAAGGCTAAATATCAGTGTGATGGTGGAAGAGCTTTTGGTTCCGAGCGCTTTCTGTGTTGTGACCTGAATACTTCACTATTGAATCCCAGCCAGCAGCTCATTAACATTCCAGTACAGCTCTAAACACCACTGTAATGTGTTTGTGTGTGTGTGTGTGTGTGTGTGTGTGTGTGTGTGTGTGTGTGTGTGTGTGTGTGTGTGTGTGTGTGTGTGAGAGAGAAAGAGAGAGAGACCATGCACGTGTTGCTCTGCAAGTGAGGATGCGGTGAAAGTGTGTGATGAAGTGCCCGCCTCAGGTGGTCAGAGCCAAATGGTGTGATTCGTTCCTTTTACTGAAGATGTTTTATTGATCTAGTCGACAGAATGAAACATTTGGATAGTTAGATGAAAGGTGTGCAGTGGAAATACACGTAAACTGTGCAAATCAACTAAGACTGTCTAATGTCAGGTGGAAACACACTTTCATCACTTCTCATATGTTGGTTGTGTGTCACTCTACTATGCCTTTCCTACTGTTTGTTCAATTACAGTCAAAAAACACTTCTGTCTCTGTGTGTCTCTGCAGAAAGACTGTATAACTCCAATGGACGTGACTTAAGACGGGCTCTGTTCTCTCTAAAGCAAATCTTTCAGGTAATACACACACACACTCACACACACACACACACAAACACACACACACCCACACACATTTCACATGCAATTACACTCAGTTTGTTGTTGCAGAATTCAGTTGGTTATTGTGGCCACTGTGTGCTTCCATGATGACAGGGATCTCCATCAACGTGGCATTTCTCTCCCTGTGTGTATATCCGTGTGATTATGTATACGTCTTTGTGTGTGTGTGTGTGTGTGTGTGTGTGTGTGTGTGCCGACCGAGTTGTCCTCAGCAGTCTGGCCCTTGCTGCCTGCCAACTTTTCCTCTTTCACTTCACTTGACATGAGACTGAAATCGTGCATTATTGTCCACACTGTATCAGCCTGTGATTGATAGAGTATTTATTCTTTTAACAACAGATTCATGGACATGGCGCTCCACAGATGTGTGCTCACGAGAAGGGAATACCACCCAACAGTACCTTTGCACATGGTCACTGACACGAAATGCAAAGCCTTACTGGGAAAAATTACATGCAAAAGGTCAACATCAGGGCACCATGTTATTTAACGATTAGTAGTCTAAAAAAAATCTTTTCCAATGATAAACTGGATTCTTCACACATGTGAAATTGCACTGGAAATCGTCTCATCGAGTTGACTAATTTTTCCTTTACTGAATGTAAAGTCTCACACACACACACACACACACACACACACACAAAAGCACCCAAATATAACAACACATGGTTCAGCAAATAAAACAGTGATGTGAGAACTTTCAAACCTGTCATTTGTTGGGAGTTATCACATGTCTTTATTCTGTTTTACTCATTTATCCACCAAAAAAAAAATCATAAAAGCAGCCGTACCAATGAAACAGAGTGTTTTCTCCCAGGACCTGTGTTCATCTTTCTGTAAAAGCTCTTGATGGAGCGAAAAGTCACACAAAGACATCTGTTAGATAAGGAGTCCTTTGCGTCGGACACCTTCCTTGTTTTCAACATCCTCTCTACTCTTATGTAAAATGACATACAGCGAAGTACATGGTTGTTGACATGGAGTGTGTATCAGCCAGCCTGACGTGTGTGTTTGTGTTGGGGGAGCTCTGCCAACTTATATCTTCATCATGCACATTACTGCCACCATGTGGTATGAAGAGGTGGTCTGAGTTTTAGGAGAAGTTCTGTGTAGTTGTGTGCTGTTTGTAGTCAGTGTATGCTGTATTAACGTATGAACCTGTCCTATGCTTCAGGATGACAAAGATCTGGTCCATGAGTTTGTGATGGCTGAGGGTCTGACATGTCTCATCAAGGTGGGAGCAGAAGCTGACCAGAACTACCAGAACTATATATTACGAGGTACAGCCCCCCCCCCCTCTCTCTGATAACCAAAATCATAATCATGTACATATATATTACATGTATGAATACTGAAATGAATGCACAATATATACAGGGCATTGTTATGGGAAGAACAATTGAGAGCACTGAACAAAAACAACAACACATTTTATAGTAGGACTTGCTGAATAAACAGAGTAATAATGATATTGAGATTAGCAATGGAAAATACAAAAAAATACACGATGTGGATGAATAAAGAAAAGAGAAGAAAAAAATCTGAGGGGTGATCCAGCAGATCAGTGTGATCCCTAAAGGTTGAAAAACTGTGGAAGTTATTTAACTGTGGATGTTGATTTGCTGAATTTGGGGGGGGGGTTTTCAACTTTTTCAACACTCACTTCCTGTTTCTGTCCAACTTTCTCGTATTACTCTCTGTTTGTAATGAGCTCTGCCCCTTCAGTGAGCTTTGTAAAATCACACACCCTGGCATCTTTAGCACATCGGATGAGATTTAAATTGCAGGTGATGGAAGAAGAGTTCACAGCAGCAGTGCAGGCATCGGTCAGCTGCTGTCAAATATCACTCAATTCTACACACACTGTCCATCACCTCAAACAGCAGTAAATACACGAGTTCCCCAGAGAAGTTCTTACCTCCACCATTTCTCACTCAAACATACACGCACACACATTCCTTTTTGCACTTTTCCATAATTTCCTCACTCCAAACATGTGTCACGGATAATCATTTCACGAGTAGCGTAATTATGTGAGTGTTTTTGTTTGCTGTTAATTGCGTAATGACCAGCCATCGGCAGCCGTGTGATAAAACTTCCAGAGGCAACTCTGAGCAACCTCTCACTAAAACTTGCAAAATCGCCCCCAACAGCCCCCCACTAGTACAAACACACTGTAACGGGGGCTTTTACACTTCTTTATTTATACAACAAGCACTTCTGTCAGGTGAAAGGACCAAGCTGGCATGAGGTGATTGTATGTTGGCATGACACAAGCTTTCAAATATGCATTCATTTCTTGAAGTATATATGTGTGTAGATGCAGCTGGTGTTCTACAAATCTGGAATGAGAAGCTTTAATAAAGATATAATCAAATACAAATCACATAAAGTGATTAGATTGTTGGTTATTGTAAAGGGTTCATTTTAAACCAAAGATGAAAATATAAGCATAGACAAAGTGAACATGAGTTGTTGTTTTTTTTAAATCGTGTTGAACAACAAAGTAGCCGTTGTCCAATAATTGCTTTACAATTCCTTAATTAGAATTCCATATGGTCGAAGAGTGCTCTCCACTGCTTGTTTCTGCTCCTTTTCAGATGATTCGTCACCAACAGGAATGAGCCAGTACCTGTATTTCTTGCAGATCACTCTCCTTTTGGCATTAATTCGATTTTGCAGGATTACTTTGTAATTTTTCCCTGTTATCCTCGACGTGAAGGTCTTAGCATAGTTCTCCGCCTCAGCAACGCTTGTATCTGGTGTCAAGTGGATCCCTCTTCCATACGCTTGTCTGCGTCCTGCACTGTAGTGACTTGAGATGATTCATTTGGCTGCAGCCAAACTTGTTCCATGATAAGACCCAGGCCATTCTCCAGGTGCCGAGTGACTCCTCCAATCGTTGGTGCCCAGCCCGGTGTCCCCATCTGGATCTTTACATCTGACCTGTAAGGCAATGCGGTACCACCCTTTAGGGATCACAAGGCTCAGCCCCTCTCCTGCACTCCTGCCGAGTCCGTGAGATCAGTGAAGTCGTAGTCGTACTTTGGGGGGAAAAAATGTTCCTCACTGAGGAAAAAATCCTTCACATAAGCAAGTCTTTTCCTGATCATGGTTTTCAAGAAAAGGTCCTCAACAGACATAACGTCAACTGTTTCCTGTGGTCATGAAGTTGTAGATTTTGTCCAAAAAAGTGAAGATATAACTGCGATTTTCAAATCTGAGTCCAAATACATAACCGAAGAAGACACAAGCAGATTTTTCTCTTCTCTCCCTTTGTCTTCCTCATACTATCAATTCACACCAAAATACTTTATTCAGTACGTGATGAAAGCAGACTTCCCTATCTTTTTTTTGTGACACTCTTTTTTGACCTATGTTTTGAGTCCTGATTCATCTGTATCGCAAACTGACATGCAGTACAAAAGCAAGAGAAGCCGCTTCACATGACCTTTACAGACAAAGTAGAAATGTAGATTCAAGTGCACGAGAGAGAATTTTTTTAGCATCATGCAGTATATGTGCTAGAGCACAAGGCTGGCTTACAACCAACAACAGGAAACTTGGCGATAAATCAAGGCGGGAGTGAGGCTGCGACTAAGACTGATGAGTGTGCTCGTTCAGAGAGCGGGAAACCATATCATGCAGCCAAAGAGTTGCAAAACAAAAACTCTGTGGTCAGCTTCCAAACTTCTGATGGAGAGTTTCTGTAGGAAAGCTCCCAACACCCGAGAGAAAATAAAACACTGTGTGGAATTAAAATGACATCTCTTTATTTGTACACGGTTACAATTGAACAATAAATAAATGTGTTTTTCTAATGTGGCAAAGACACTGGATTGCATAAAGTTCAGAGAAAAGGATGTTAATGAAGAGTAAAAGCAACAGAGGGCTGATGCTTTGATGCAGTAGATCGTCAGATGGTGATTTTTCCAGTTTATTAACCACACAATCACATATATTAATATAATAATAATGGAAGACTCCCATTAGCCCAGCACTGATAAAACACTTCAGTGTGTAGCATTTAAAACTCTTGTAGTAACACATGAAATTTAAACATATTTTTCTATAAAAATGGAAACTGTAATAATTAGATATTTTTCAAAGTTCCTTAATTACAAGATTAGATAAATATACCATTTAATTTTTTTTATAACTTGTAATTTATAAAGCACCTGATAACCTGTAATCCTTTCCTGAAACATTAAAATTCATTCATTTTAAATGAGTAGAGGCTAAGAAATGTAACTCCTCGTGTATTATCTATGAAGGGTTTTATACCTGCTCATAATCATGTGTCCAAGAAATGATGTTTATTTATAACATTTGTAAATGCAAATATGTTTTAAAGTAAATTTAATTCCTGCTGGACTGCAATTTCTTTTAACATAGTAAGGAAATGTTATTGATTTACAAGTCTCAAAAGTGATGATAGAGAACTTCAAACAGTTTAATGTTCACACAGTTACCATCAGTTTAAGCGCTGGATGTAAATGACGGTTTAATGTGAAAAAAAATCTGCATTGACATAATTAATTTAATGCAGATAATCATTTCTTGTGTGATGTTGATGTTTACATTTCGAATGAAACAGAAGTACTAACAGTTATATGAGCTACCCAAGACTAAACCAAATAATGTGTAAGTGTTGTGGATCTTTTATTCAACTGCAAAATTATATTGATGCATCCAAAATCCATGCAAATTTTACATCCAAGATGAAGACAAAACATAACGACAGTTACCATAGGCCTTGACAAAGGCTCGTGAAAGTTCCAAGAGCAGCGGATAATTTGAACCGGGGTTCTATAAAAACCAGCAGAAGGAAGAATGAATATGAAAGTGTAAATACAGAGATCAAAGGTCATTCGACACAGTTACAGTGTTTCTTAAATCAACACTCATGTGGGGGAAAGAAACCGTGGGTCAAGTACCAGCGCATACGAAAGCAGGGACCACGTGCAGCACACAGTTGGTTTGTTTACAGTCAGCGTTGAATCATCTTTCTCTGCGCTGCCTCTCTAACGTTTCGTTTCTCTCGTCCCTCTTGTCTCTCAGCTCTGGGGCAGATCATGTTGTACGTAGACGGGATGAACGGTGTCATTGGTCACACAGAGACAATCCAGTGGCTGTACACGCTAGTTGGCTCAAAGGTATAGTCATGCATGCATGATAAATCACCCCATACTCCAGCTACACCCAAGTTCTCTCACACACAAACACACACAAATACACTGGCTGTCGTTGGCTCTGAGTTGCCCATCCATTGTGTGGTCGACATTATTTTGAGCTTTTATGCTCAGAAACACACGCACAAACACATCTGCTACTGATCGTATTCTGTGTCCTGACCTGAGGCTGGTGTCTTTCCTTGATTTTGTGGGTTATGGTATTTGTGCTGAAAGTCTCAGTCTTGATTCAAGTGCGTCAAGCCTGTCGTGGCTTTGTGTTCTTTTAATCTTTATTTATCATTTTTAATGTGGACAAAAAGCACATACAAAGACAACGAAGTACATTACACCACACCATATGCCATTAAACTTAGGGAAATTTATCCGAATTAAAGCATCTAAAGAAAAGCCCACATAACATTATGGAAATCATTATTAAGAAAAAAAAGACAACATATTATTCACATAAATATTATTATAAAACAAATAAGGTGTATATGTATTCCTAGGTGCCAGTACTGCCGAGTCTGTCATGTGGATTCTGACTGTCTGATTCAGTTTAAAAATGTGTCATGATCCAATGCGCAGGGATAAAATGTAAATTAAAGCTCCATCCGCATTCGGGACCAAAACAGTTTGTTTGTGTCCCTCCTTTAGTTCCGACTGGTGGTGAAAACAACTTTGAAACTGCTGCTGGTGTTCGTGGAGTACTCCGAGTCCAACGCTCCGCTGCTGATAGAAGCCATCACCTCCGTGGACGCCAAGAGAGGTACAGAGAAGTCACGTGTTCTCATTCATTGCGATGTTTGCTGATCTGATGGCTTGGTTTAATGCTCAGGCTGATGGACATTTTAGAGAGACGTGTGTCATGTTTTCGTTGGTAATCCCCAGGCTGCAAGCCGTGGTCCAATGCTATGGAGATCTTACAAGAGAAGGACGGAGTGGACACGGAGCTGCTGGTGTATGCAATGACCCTCGTCAATAAGGTGTCCATGTCTATAGTTTCTATACACTTAATGTTAAAGCTACAGTGTGCAATATTTAGAAGATCGTATTCACAGAAATTGAATATATTGTTCATAACTGTGTTCATACATGTATAATCACTTGGAGCAAAGAACCAATGTTTGTTCGTCAACTTTGAATGAGTTAAATATAGTAACATTAGGGGGACCCGACCTCCGTGTAAGTCGCCATGTTTGCTACGTCGTGTTGTGCTGCTTTCCGATTCTACTGCGACTGGGGAGGTCGGAAAAAAAAACAACAACTCCCCGACTACCGGGGACCGAGTTCAGAGGTATAATGGAACGCAGCATTAAATACGGTTGCAGGAAACGGTCCAGAGTTGCAAACCGCAACCAGGCACCACAAAAATACAAAAATTACACACTGGGGCTTTAATATACTTTAATCAGTAAGTACTGGATGAAGGCACAAGCCTTGACCTCCTTTCTTTTTGCAGACACTTGCAGCACTGCCAGACCAGGATTCATTCTATGATATGGTGGACGGTCTGGAGGAGCAGGGTGTAGAGGCAGTTTCCCAAAGACACCTGGGGCGCAAAGGCACTGATCTGGACTTGGTTGAGCAGCTCAACATCTATGAGGTTTGAGACCCACACAAACATATTCAGTCATAGGTCTACAATGAAAAATATTGCAATCTGATCGCAGCCTTTTATCAATTTTTCATTTAGTAAGTGCTGCTCACGTCCGAACATGACGTGACTTTACAGTATTTACAGTGTATTTGCTTAATATTAAAATTCTGGGAAGCACCTGTCTCCACTCCCAATTCACACCCAATCCACTCCCCCCCCCCCCAGATGACCCTAAGGCATGAAGACGGTGACGATGACAGCCAGCCTCCGCCAATGGTACGCCGCGACCGCCGACGAGCCAGCCTCGGGGGCGGGGACAAAAAGCGCGGCCTGGAGAGGAGGCGGAGCCGCAGGGCCTCCCTTGGGCGGTCGGGTTACGCCTCCCCGCTCAGCCCCGCGTCCCCGCAGAGAGCCGGCTTCCAGCCCCTCAGCGGACACAGAGCTGATGACATGAGCGAGAGGTGAGGGGACGGGGAGAGGGAGGACTTGTCACAGTAGCAGAGGGAAAAAGGGGAGTTGGTTTTCAACAGGTATGATGAGTGACTGTGATGCAAGATATCTCAGTCACCTCTTTAAAGACACACATGTGCAAACTCAGCTCAAGAAAGAAGTTCCGACTGACTCATACCACCCCTTTCTGCTTTAGGGCACTGTCAGGTTTCCTTCCATCCATGTAAGTTCAAAGGTCACTGAAAAAAACTGTCAGCTGTTGACCACTGTGGCCTTCTGTCTATAATTTCCCGCTTCTCACCTACATGCTGTAACAGCTATTAGTGTGTCTGCTGTTATATTAAGCACTCTTAGTGGGTTCTTTTTTTTGCTCTCCCATGAAACACTGGTCCAAACTTGTGCTCTTGTGCAGTAGATGAAATGAAACAGTTCTCTGCAGCCGCACAAGCCTTTACGGTTTGCTTGTACAAGCGTACACATTATTAAACCAGCACAGGCTTACTAAAAAGGGAGACTCTGAAGCCATCTGTAGCCGTTTACCTCCGGTAAATCTATCCTCTCTGTAGCCTCTCATTCACTGTAGGTCTTTCATTTCTATTGTGTTCCTCCTCCTTCATCATCAGGCTGCGTGTAACGTGACCGAAGCAGATTAGGTCCCATGTCTCAGCTAGTGTTGTGTGTGTGTGTGTGTGTGTGTGTGTGTGTGTGTGTGTGTGTGTGTGTGTGTGTGTGCGTGCATGCATTTGTGCGTGCGTGTGTGTGTGTGTGTGTGATCATACCAGGACACCTGTTCATCTTGAAAATGAAGTAAAAATGTGTATGTTAGCTAGAATTTGTCGACACGTGGCATTTTGGATGACGCGATGGGTGAAAGTTCTTTATGTCAGAGACTACGTCCTGCTTCATGTTATGCCTGAACACACAGAAAAAATAAACGCAGCCTTTATTGGCTTTCCCGTTTCGTCACACACACACACATGGCTCTGGTCTTGTGGAACAGCACCTGCAGCGCACGGCAACTCGACTGCAGCAGCACTCATCTGGTATCACTAGACAAAACAGTCTGGTGACACTGATCTCAAGTCAGTTGTTTCGGCCATGCTGTATTCCACTCCGAGCATTCCTTCTCCTCTTCCCTGTCATCATGTCTTGTCCTCATATGCATGTAAAACTTGCTAACTCGAGGCATGAAGTGTGTAATGAGAAACATGCATCCACCCATTCTCCTATTTCATTTTGTGTATTGGCTTGTCTTAATCCTTTTGTTTCTCTATCACTTCATCTCCATGTGATAGATGTCACGTCTCTTGTTGCTGTCTTTGGGATAAATGTGCGGTTTGGTAGTGCCGCTGTAAACATCATCTCCACACTTCAATCATCTCTTTTAGCTCTGTCTCTTCCTTTCCTTTGTTCCATTTCTTCGATGGTGATTTTTTACTTGCATGCCATTGTTGTGTATCGCATCATCTCTCCCTCCATCCCCTTCTTTACATTTTCCATTCAACACCCGCCCCCCCCTCACCCTCCACAGAGAGGAGGAGTATGAGGGAGGTGGAGAAGAGGAGGAGGAGGAGGAAGTGGAGACTCCAGTGACTGAGTCTGATTCCGATGAGCATGAGGGGGATGATACAGTTTCTTATAGGACCACCCCCAGGTATTTTAGGACATGGTGGTAACATGGAAATGAAATAGAGTTCTGTGGTCTTCTCATGTATCCCTGGGGGCTCTATATGTAGAGTCCCAAAAATATTAGCAGTCTCTTTTGTCACTGTTTTCTTCTGTATATCTGGTTGGTTTGATCTTCTTGTGGCATATATACATAGTTATTAATATCAGTGCAATACTCTGCGGCCCTTCAACTTGTTTTAGGGCTTCTCTTTCCTTTGCCATGTCACACTTTAACCCTTGTATCCTCTCAATCCATTCCTCTCCCTTAGCCCGGCTAGACATCTTCCATCCATTGTTCATAAAACCACCGTCCAGTCCATCACCATCACTTCCAGAAAGGGGAACAAATACGAGGAAGAGCAGAGGAATCAGACTGAACCACCTCCCGCGTCCGCCCTCCACTCCCCCTCCACTCCCAAGTCCTCTCCTCCTGCTTCCTCCCCTCTCAGCCCCCCATCCCAGCCCTCGCTCCTGGCCACCCTGCTGGCCAGGAAGAGGTCTGCTGTCACTGTCCCAGCGACTAAAGAGGTCAGCCCGCCGCTGCGCGGCAGCTCCCACCCCTCCCCCAACCGCCTGCCCTACCTGCCCCAATCGCCTTTCCACCTCTTCTCCTACGACCTTGACGAAGACCCGTCGCCGTCTGCTCCAGTCAAACCCAGCGAGGAGTCACCCAAAATGACGTCTCCCAGGTCAGAGGGGGACCAGGTTTCACTGTCCAATGAGAAGCAGTGCACTTTTTCACTTTCCACTTCTGTTTCTGGCTTTTCTGTTCTGGCACCAACTTGGATCACTTTGCACCACTTGTCGGATTCATCACCTTCCCTTCTCACAAGTTCTTTTCACTTCTTTGACTGCTCGACCTCTCACCTTCAGTCTGCCAGTGCACTTTTTATCACCTTCATATCTTTTTTCTTAGTTCTGCCACTGTTTAAATAGTCCTCTACTCTTGTTCTTAATCCTCACTTTCCCATTTTCCCGCGCCACTGCATTTCCCATCTTTGGACATCACCTGATGCCTTTTTGAATTATTTTTGTGTATATCTGCATTTTCTTTCTTTGCCTATTGGTGTGATTATTTTTATTGAATGTAGAATTTTCTGATCCTTGCTTTCACCATTCACATTCCTCTTTAATAGGTGTATGATGTAGTTTTTTTTTCTCCTGCTGGACAGGACTCTTATATCCATATGACCTACAACTCACCAATAAGAAGCTTGTTTCCTAAAATCCTACATTCAGATGCTCTGATCATGAATAATTGTGCGTATTCAAACAGAAATAGATGACCTATAGGTGACGTATAGGTCACAGTAAGGAGTTGCCACTATGCTTAAAATATATGCACACACATTTTTTTTCCCCTGTGTTATTTTGCATGTGGCACCAGAATCTTGAAAAATAACCCAGTAGTTTAAAAATAATTATTTGTTGCCTGCTAACACTTGCTAAATGAGCAGTCAAAGGTAAATATGTTTTAGTTGTGGACTGGAAGTGAGGAAAGACACCTTGCCTGGAATTTTCCCAGAAACACACACGAATAAACACCACAGCAGTTTCTAATTAGGGTCACTGGTGCCGCACCGATGGCTTTCCTGTTATGTAACAAGGTGTCGCATTCGTCTCTCGACACCAGTTTCTCTCTGACCAGTGAGTCAGTGTGGTGTCGGGACGACTGGAGAGGTGGCTCACTGTTTTTCTCACCTCTTCTCTTACTTAGGAAAGGAGGGTTCGCGTCCTACTCCTCCCTCAGCAGTCCGAGTACGCCCACCAGCTCCAGGTGAGAGGACACCAACATGAAAACATCCCTCAGACAACCTCCTCTGCCCTGAAAACGTGTTCACACACAAGTACATATACATGTGTGGTTGCATGAACAAGCATGCACACAGAACGTGTGCAAAAAAAATATAGACACACGGTGCACTCCTGGTAAACACATACATCAGTGATGTCAGCTCACTGGTTCCGGGTTTTCTCGATATTAGAAAATGATTTATGGTGCGTTGCCTTGGGAGGAATTTTCATCATCCCACTCCACTAACCATGAAGTGCAGGGTTTTTACAAACCCGACTGGTGCTTGAGAGTTACAGAATCACCAGACATAACCCAAAACTTTTACCGTCTTTTCTTGCTCCCTCCTCCAGGCCTGCTCTGGGAGGTCTCTTGTCCTCCTCCTACCGACAACACCAGGAATCTCTGGCAGCCGAGCGAGAGCGCCGCCGTGTGGAGAGGGAGGAGAGACTGCTGAGGATAGAGAGAGAGGAGCGGAACAAGCACAGGTAAGTCATTGCTTGCTCTGTTTTTGAAAACGGCATTTTGAGATGAGAAAAAAGGCTACTCCAGAAATGTTATATGGTAATTCCATAAGGCAAGGGGCTCGATTGGTGAAGGTCCAACAACACTGCAGAGTGTTTAATGAGACCTCTGCTGCCTCTTAGATAGGGTGGTACCGTGAGGCCGCTAGGTGGTTCCTTCAGTCTTCCACTGTGAGGTTGTCATGCAACGAGTGAAGAATCCAGAGAGAAATAGCCAGAAAAATAACCCTACATAAAACCCCAAGACGTGTTATTTGGTGAACTACCAATTACCTATAGGTTCCGGTTGGCAGATTTATCTTTATTTTTGGAAAGGGCCAGGCTAGCACTTCTGTCTCCTCATTCTTACTCACAGCAAGAAAGCATTAAAGTGTCGTCGTCCCCCCCCCCAAAGTGCTGTGGCAACTGTAAAATGAAAAGTGAATATGCATTAGTGAAAGACAAACATCCACATGTAATTACTACTACAGATAATAGACTACTAAACAAAAGGAGTAATTGAAATAAATGCAAAAGTATAAGTGAAAATAAATGGATTTCATAGATTAAAAATAAAGACTGAGGTTAACTGTCTAAAGAAAGTGGTTTTACCAAACGGAGACAGAAACATATGAGGACCATGCTGTAAGGGTTGAGCAGGAAGCAGGACCCAAATGCAGGAGTGCACTTTAAATAGTTTTTAATCAAGCAAAAGAAACTAAACTTACGGAGTCTGTACGTAAAACAACAAAACAAAGTCCAACTAAAGATGTCCACAAGAAGTAGCCAAAACGGAGCCCAAACTAAACACTAGAGTCAGGGGCAAAATCACAGACGTTCAGGAACAGATTGGGAGCCAAAACCACAGGGACATAACGGGGTAGACGACAAGGACACCAACAGCATCTCATGAACAGACTTGGGGGGAAACAACAGACGACCCAACACAGACAAAGGGAAGCACAGAGACTAAACACACAAGGTGGGAGGGGCCAATAGAACACAGGTGAGACACATTAGGAACAGGTGCAGACAATCACAGGGGCAGGAGACACAGGAAAAACAAGACACCAGAAACTAGACACAGGACAGGAAGTGAATCAACACGTGGGAAGAGACTTCAGAATAAAACAGGAAACCAAAACACGGAATCATGACACAGGGGCAGGAGACATGTGCAAAGTAAAAAGGAACCGACAAAAGACCGGGAAACAGAAGGTGCAAAACTAATTCAAAATAAATCAGGAAATGAAAAAACGAGATCATGACACACGTGTTACAGCAGTATCTATACTGCTCGTGTGCATGATGTGAAAATGTGTTGTGTTTACATCGGCAAGTCCACAGAGACCATACAGGGACAGGGTATGATTATTGTGCTTTAAAATGTTTGTTTGTGTGTGTGTCTCTCTCAGCCGTGACTATGTGGATAAAATGGAAGAGGCCAGACTTGCACGGGAGGAGAGGTAAGTGTGTGCACTAAATCAAAAACAACACACATTCAGAACAGCTGGACCCGAGGGGGAATATGTTTGAGTCTGTGCTTTGGGAAGCTCAGCAATAGTGTAATTGTTTTCAGGTTAAAAAGGTGCCCTTTGCTGCCAGAGGCTGGGGGGGGGGGGGTTCTTTGCTCCATCTGCCTGTTTTTCTCTCTCTTAAGGAGCTGTATTTTGCATGCGGTGAGAAAATCAGATTCAAGGATTCATCGAGCTTTTCACACAGCGAATGCTCCTGCACACGCATAGACACACGTTTTACGCAAACTTTCGCACGCGTAAACACACACACGAGGAATTTTCACAGAGCAAATCCATGTTTGTCTGCAGATGGGAATCTCAGGAAGCGGGAGATTTACTCAAGAGGGTCCATGAGGTCATGATCAGATTTAGGACTCAAGCCATATTTTAGTAAGGACTGATAACAACTGTATAAAAGCCAATCCAATATGCTGATCATCACAAAAAATGTAATTATGAGGAGGTAAAGCTCCTTCTTCCTCTTCTTCTTAGTCTTCTCCTGTACTGACACTCTGCTGTATATACCGTGCCAGTGGCTGTTGCTCCGTCTGTTGGCTCAATCAACTTTTTACCCTCGATACTAAGCACAGTCGATTCAATAGAGCTAGAAGAAATAGAGACAGAGAGAAATAAAGATAGGAACAAAGATAGAGCACAATGAGTGCATGGAATATGATATATGATGTCCTTAATGTCAGACAACTGAATCCACAGCCTCGCTGTAAACGTCTAAAGTACGGCCAAGAATGTTTGGCAGAAATTAAGATGAAATCGTGACCATCCGTAGTATATCCATATTGCTTAAATAAAAGTACACATTTTGAGAAAAATCCTCATGGGGTTACAAGTTCACTATTATACTGTATTATTTATGACATGATTTAATTATTACTGATTCATTCATTTGAGATTAAACTATTTCATATATTTGGTTACTTCAAATATTTTACAATCCAATCACACGTTTCATATTTAAGCTCCTAATAAGAAGTCACTACAGCTGTCAAACATATGTAATGGAATAAAAAAGTGCAGTGTTTCCTTTATCAAAATATTGTGGAGAAGAAATGGAAAGTGAAATGGAAAAAACTCTATTAATCTAGTTACAATCCACTGCTGACTGATCAGATGTTTTCACACATTGGCAACATCAGGGTAATATATGATAATACATAAATGCTTAGGATACGTTTCGTTAATCAGACACATCTGGTACACAAAGTGGATTACACACATAGACGTACAGGAAAAGTGTTTTTCAAACTATCTCTCCAACATCTTTTGTATGTTAAGTGTGTAAGGACATACAGCACATTGAAGGTTTTACTCCAAGTTCAAGCACACAATACACACTGTTGGCTCACTCACCCAGTTTCACTCTTGATCACAACACACACACACATATATTAGTATCCAGTTTCCTCAGCCCTCTGAAGTGGCCTTATGCTAATGAAGTCTGAACAGAAGCTCCACACATTCACGGTGAGCTGGGAAAGAGGAGGGGTTTGAGAAAAAAAGAGGGATAGGGAGAGAGGCTCGACTCAGTGCCCACAATCTCTGTTCTGGCCTGCAGGTTGAATGGTTAAGTTTGGTAGAGGGAGATAATGAGGACGACAGAAAAAGGGATGAAGGAAGAGAAAAGGAAGAGGAAAAGGACGAGGGAGGAGAGCTGATCGACGCACATCTTGAACAGGTTCACTTGGATTCACTTCAGGCCTTTCAGCAGCCAAACTAACATGAACTTCTCTCAGTCTCTTTTCTTCTTCTCTCCTGTCGTTCCCCTTCACTCCCGAACACTGTCGCTTCTTCTCCCAACTCCCTCTGGTTACATAATTGGACTGCTGATCGAGAGGGGAGCGGTGAAACTCTTGACTACAGGAAATAAGTAATGAAAACATGGAACTCTTTGTGGATGTTAATTGGGCAAGGTAAAGGAGTGAGGAGGGCTCCTAGTGTAGTGGCGTCGAGACGGCAGGGCAGCTGTAGATGAGGAATCATTGAGGAATAGTCTATGGCAGGTTAGATGTTTGTGATGAATTCAGGTCAATAGGTGGATTTGTTAACTAATGGTTTAGCCTTTTTTATTAGAGAAAGGCAAGACAGACTCTGACTCCTATTTTAATTTTTTTTACCTTTTTTGTTCTGATACTCCTTCTCCCTCTCAGGTATAAGACTGTGGAGCGTCTGGCAGCAGAGGAGTACGAGAAGGAGCGCGTCCGGGTCTCGAGGACTCGCCCTGACCTCGACCTGACCTTTGCCCCCTCTGAGGCCTGGCCCTCGTCGTCGCGCAGCAGCACCCCATCCTCCTTCGCCTCCCAAGAGGATGCAGAGGCTGACCTTGAAGCCGAGACCCCCTCCACGCCCTACACGCACTCTGAGACTGGTAGGACGCCTGAGAACTCGTACCTGTACCAATAAAATAGATAACAGATATGGCTGTTTTTAACCAGTTATTAACCAGTTATTAACCAGATGAACGTTGCTTACACGATGAGACGTGAGAGTAACATAAGGTCAACTGAATTTAACAACACATTACATTAACTACACATTACAAGGATAAGCTTTGCTAGTGTAACCTACACTACACTGTGGAATCATTTATGGTCTCATAATGAGTAATGGTCCTAGAAACATTCTCAAAACCTTAACTTCAAAAATGTTTCAGTCCCGGTTTATTTGGCAGCACCAGGAGAAACAAAAGCACAGAAACTGGAGCTGAATATCCTGCTGAGGAGTTGAAGCTACTCAGCACGCTGCCTGCAACACTTCATCTGATAGCTCATATTTAAAACTTACCTGCTGACAGACGTGACCATGTCTGATGTGTTTTTCATATATGATCACTGGATTACATGCATGCGCTGTTCTTCTGTGAATCCCTTGTGCGTGTGAAGGCATCTAACATGGGAATGGTTGACTGCCACTAACAGTAAGAATGACTGTGTAGAGAGAGTTAAATACTGAATGTACACACGGAAATAAGTTGACCAGAAATGGATCTTTTTTTAAGGGTTTGGCTTCATGAAAATCTTGAGGGCTCGAACTTGAATTTTCTATTTGTGTGGTAAAGGCCTTCTAGTTTAGATTCCCTCGTATGACTTTGAACTCCGCTGTTTGAAACTACGGGGAGTTATAATTAAAACTAAAATGTAGCAAGTTCAATTCCCAGCGGTGCACCGCCCCAAAGCAAATCATTCTTTACCTTAAATTGTTTCAGTTTGCAGCCTGCTGTTTGAATTAGCAGGCGGGTGTGAGCAAAGGGGCGAGAAAGAGAGACAGATTGTGGAAAATATTGAGGGTTAGTAAAAAAGGGGGAAAGAAAACACAGAGGAAATGGGTGAAAGGGTCAAATAGGTTTTTGAAAGAGCTTTTTGAAAGTGTGATGCCAAAACATCTTGTGTAAGAAAACAAGCCTCGTGTTGGAGTGCATGCACAGCCATGAGCTGAGTTACTGTTGGCGAGTGTATGCGGCGTGTTATTCCAACCCCGCCCGCATCACTGCATGGACTGTGCTGCTGAGTTAAGCATGTGTACCGTGTACATGAGTGTGTTTTGACGTAAACAGGAACTTAATTCTTAATTTCCTGTTCATTTCCTGGTCCTGTGACAACCCGGCTTTGTGCGCCGCCATATTGTTTACATTTGCGTATGGGTGTGTGTTTTTGTTTTTCATGTTAGTGTGTGTGTGTGTGTGTGTGTGTGTGTGTGTGTGCGTGTGTGTGCGTGTGTGTGTTTGGATTCAGCAGTGTCCTATGTGCAACCCAAACACAGGGGCCTTTAAAATCAAAGGCAGCCATGTCCCATGTTTCAAACAGTATCTTAGAGAATCAAGTAACACATACTTTTTGTAGCAGGAGATGCTGGTGACCCCAGTGCCAGTGTAGAAACAGAGGGAACAGCAGTAGAAACCACCACTGAAGAAGGGGAAGAGCAGAAAGAAGAGGAAGTGCAGGAGGAAACAACGGCAGAAAAGGAGGAGGAAGTCGACGAGTGCGAGCAGGAGCTGGAGAAGGGGAGAGAGGAGGCGGAGGAGGAGGACAGTGGCATCCTGAGCGACAAGGAGCGACAGAATGAGGAAGTGAATGAGAAGGACAACTGCTCGGCCTCCAGCATCTCCTCTGCCAGTAGCACTCTGGAGAGAGAGGAGAGGGGCGGCCCTGAGAATGGTGGGTAGATGGCACCGCAAAAAAACATTTGAGTCACGTCAGTTTCAAAGTTCTATATCTTGAAATTTCTTTCAGTTCAATTTTTTGAAACAAGGGGATGGGTCTGCTGTATCATGGGGTGATGTACTGGAGACAAGTCGAAGGAACGGAAGTTATCTTTTTAAGGGTGCAGGGATGAGCTGACTTTTTCTCTGGCTATACAACTCTAGTACCTCAACTACTTGATACAGAAATCCAATACCAGTGCAGTGTAAATTCAAAATCTGTTTACCACACTGTGAGGAACTTACTGTATATGGTATATTTTTTATGAAGGGACCATAGGGCCAGGGATTGCTGTGATGCTAAAAATTGGTCCAGCATCCCACGACAGAAAGCTAAAAAACTGAACTTAATGTAATGTGTATTATTCACATCTGGCTGATGCCTGATCCTGGCCAGTATCAGTGCTTATGCAGATCAAATGTATCTCGTGAGTGCACCCTTAATATTACGGATATTATTTCAGATGAGAGCACTGTGCAGTGTGTAGAGATAATGTGGGGAAATGTCTGGCTGATTTTGTGCAGCACTTGCAGTACTGACCTGTAAAATAAGACCAAAAACTCTCCAAAGTCTGCAATCACAGATAAGAGCACACTCAGGACAGACAGAACAGAAAAGAGCAACACTGCTAAAATAATGAAGATAAAATACATGATTCCCTGTTCTTCATTTCATATTTCATCTTAGGTTCATTCTCATGATACTTTTATATACTTTGGTATAAGGCCTCCTCTATAATGGCAACGTGCTACATCCTGTAACCCCTCTCTTTCACTCTCTCTCTCTCTCAGGCTGTAAGGAGGCAGAGGTGAACGAGCAGTGCAGCAAACTGCTCAACAGCAAACTCTTCATGCTGGACATGCTGTACTCCCAGAACAAGAAGCCCAGTGATGAGGAGGAGGAGGAGGAGGAGGAGGAGGAGGAGAATGCAGAAAAGGAGAGAGAGCGAGGAGAGGGGGGCGACAAAGAAACCCAGGAGGAAGCTGAGGAGAAGCTGGGCGATGATCAGGAGAGCAACAACAGGGCTGACAACTCAGATCACCAAGGTAGCATCCGCCCATTCGCTGAACGCTTCGGAGACTTGATCAAGGACCTTGGTGCGTCCCACCCTGATCTGGAGTCTCCAGCCAACGAGCCCCTTCCCCCCCCGCCCAAAAAGGAATCGGACACAATCTGGGACCAGCTGCTGGCCAGCCCTCGAGAGCTGCGCATCGGCGACATCAACTTCACAGACCTGACGGAGGACGATGACAAAGACATTCTGGACGCCGTTTTGATGGGTGGATGTGGCGAACTCCCGGCCCCGCCGCCTCCACCACCCTGTTTCCCTCCACCCCCACCCATCTTCGGCAGCTGCCCCCCACCTCCTCCCTTGTTTGGGATTATGAGGCCTCCACCTCCACCTTTCTTTAATACCCAAATGCCAGTGCCTCCTCCCCCAGAGCCGCCTCTATTCAACAAGAAGAAGAAGACAATCAGGCTGTTTTGGAGCGAGGTTAGTCAAGACACAACTAGCATTTTCATTAATCAAGTACAACTCCGATAACCAAAACTGTTTTTAATAGTGATAACCAAAGATGACAACTGGAGGTAGGGGGTCAAATAACTGCTTAAATTTACTAGTAATTTAATGGAAATTACAGTAAATGATGTCACTTTAGCGAACATGAAACCATTGTAGGCAAAGCATGCAGGCTCTAAGTTTCTTTCCATGTCTGGATAAATCAAATATGTTAGATTGTCAAGTATTTCATCTATTTTGCTGGTTGGGCAGAAGATCCAGCGCGTCAAAATGAAGAGATCATCAAAGACTGCATGTTAACGTCAGCTAGTGAAGATTAGGGGTCATAAAAAACAATGACTCACTCACCATGTTCCTGTAGCTGCTGTTATTTGTTTTTCTTTGTGTCTCATTCACCTATTTTAGTGTAGGAAATGTCTAACACATGTCTCTGCTCAATGTTTGTGCACAGGTGCGTCCGACAGATGCTCAGTACAGGGACTACAAGCGAAGCGGAGACTCATTCTGGTCCAAACTGGAACCAGTTAAGTTGGACACGGCCAAACTGGAACACCTATTTGAAACAAAGTCAAAGGAGATGCCAGTTACAAAGGTGAAGATCCACTGCCGCAACCATTGTCCACCACAATGACATTTAACAGAGGTGCTGTTTGCTGTTCACAAATCTGGCACAATTGTCTCGGTTTGATTTGGTTTTGACAAAACTTCTTCATTTGTCTACTGTGGCATTTACAGAAGGAAACTTCTTTGAGACAACGTGCCAAAGGTGGTGCTGTCACACCAGATAAAACAATTTGTAGGGGACATCGACTGTCATCTCACCTAGCATCGTCATAATGATTTCTGTCTGGGAGATGTACTCTCATGGCCGCAGTTTCATCACTTCCACCTTCTTGTTGCCAGTAACACAGTCTGTAGGGATACTGTCCATTATCTCCTGCGCTTGGACGCTGTTGTTTTAAGGGTTAAGCAAGGTCATGTGTGCGGAGCGTCGAATCCTTTGTGATTGCCACAAAGCCTTTAAATAAGAAAAAGTAGGGCATTCAAAAGTAAAGCCAAGGATCTCACAATTTGAACTCCTGAGGCACAGTAATACACCACGGCTCAGCTTCGGGTCTACACATGATGGTGGTCTCCTGCTGCTGTATCAAGGTCCAAGCAGCTCAAGCAAATATGTTTGCTTGTGAGAGAAGCCAGGTTTTTGAAGGACCTTCAGAAATCAAAGCAGGTCAGAGGTCAGAGGGAACTTTCCTGATACTTTTGGTAATATGGTTTTCATCCCTTATCCATTTAATTGTTATGTGATAGAATGTTATTTTGCACCTTGCCAGTCACAATGGTTAATTACAATAACATATGGTATTGGTAAAAGTGAGCGAAGTAGAAAGAAAATTTCAAACAATCCAAGCTGACATTGGGCGAGAGGTGGGGGGTACACCCTGGGCAGGTCGCCAGCGTATCGCAGGGCTTATTTATAGAGACAGACAGGGAATTTAGATTCTCCACTTAACCTAACCTGCATGTATTCGGACTATGCGAGGAGATCTTGCAAACTGTGATTTACCCTGAAGCTATAATCCAGGATCGAACCCAGAACCTTCTTGCTGCAAGGCAGCAGTGCTGAACACTGCACCACCACACGCTGCTTCTAAATCAGTCTTGTGTATTGTAACGGCGTGAACTGTAACATGAGACAATTAAGTAGCGGTAGAGTTGGACTACAATGTAAAGCCTCCATAGTATAGGAATCACATTTCTCAGTGGGCAGTAACCAGGTCTTAGCACCTACTCTGTTACACTTTTATGTAGTGACTTATTACGGCTTTCTTCCGATAACAGCTAATGATAGCCTCAAGAACTTGTGAGGTCATCTCACTCAGTGACAGCATGTCTGCAAACACACACACACACACACATACACACACATGCACATACTGTACAGACTTAACCTGTGATGGTATTTCCTGCTCTTAATAAGCATGTAGTTCCTGCTGTTCCTGAGTTACGATCGCTCTAATCCTTACGAGCCCATAAAGAGGACCACACGGAGAACAGAGACGGAGAGGGACCCGGCTTTGACCCCTCTGTATTTTTTGTGCCCCAGAAAACAGCAACAGATGGCAAGCGCCAGGAGATCATAGTTTTGGATTCCAAGAGGAGTAACGCCATCAACATCGGGCTGACGGTGCTGCCTCCTCCTCGCACCATCAAGACGGCCATCCTCAACTTTGACGAGTATGCGCTCAACAAGGAGGGCATTGAGGTGAGATGGTCAAAAGGAAGATAAGATCAGATCAGATAAGATATTCCTTTATTCATCCTTCAACAGGGAAATGGGAGTGTTAACAGCAGCAAAGTCGATAGCAGAAAATACAAGCCTAAAAATAAATATAGATACTATACAAGAACACAGTAGCAATAATTGCACGTGGAAGCATCTCTTATTGCCTGTATGACACCGATCACCATGTCCTCTCATCCCACTCTGTCTTTGCCCTCAGAAAATCCTGACGATGATCCCCACAGACGAGGAGAAGCAGAAGATCCAGGAGGCTCAGCTCGCCAACCCCGACGTGCCGCTCGGCTCAGCGGAGCAGTTCCTGCTCACGCTGTCTTCCATCAGCGAGCTCTCCGCCAGACTCCAGCTCTGGGCCTTCAAGATGGACTACGAGGCGACCGAGAAGGTCTGTGTGAACACGGGACAGTGTCCGTGATTAAATCAAACTAGGAGAATCTGACTAAAAAAGGCAATAAAAAAAAGAAGAAGCCCGAATCAAAATCATGTACATAAAATCATACCATCATACCCAATAAGTGAATGTGGTTTTGATAAAGGGAGAAAAATGTGCTGTCCATGTGTGCATTTGTGTGTCTAATGCCCGTGTCAGTAAGTATCAACAACCCTTTTTAGTGCAAATAACATCCGCAAAACATCAACGTGGTGACATCATAACATCATAACAAAATATGCAAGCTTATTAGCAGCATCTCGTCTTCTCCCTCTTCTGGCACAACATGTTTCGCTCAAGCGATGAATGCATCCAGGAGAAGAAGTTCAAAGGCAAGCCCGGGGAATGAAAAACATGCCGCCCCTCCGTTGCTGTTCCTGTAAAGTTTATGGCTTTCCGCAGGATGCAATTGCCTCTAATCTCTCCATGAAAAGATGAATTCCCCGACAGCAGGATCGGTACAGCTGCGTCCCCCACTCGACCCTGTGGGACTGTTGGGTCAATCGAGGCTCAATGGAGGCAATCATACCGTGCAGGCACACAAACACAGGTGTACAAGGAAACAGAGGGTTCATGTCCATTTGAAAGTGAAGGCTGACCGAGCCAGCAAACTCTAAACAACCTCTCGTGACCTAAAACGAGAGCAGATGACTTGTGGTGGGAAAGGTGATGCACCTGTTCACCCTTAGTTAGACTAATAGACTCGTATTGTGTGTGTGTGTGTGTGTCTGTGTGTGTGTGTGTGTGTGTGTGTGTGTTTGTGTGTGTGTGTTTGTGTCTGTGTGTGTGTGTGTGTGTGTGTGTGTATTGTTCCTCTTAGGAAGTAGCAGAGCCGTTGCAGGATATGAAGGAGGGTATGGAGCAGCTGGAGAAGAATAAAACTCTCCGCTACATCCTCTCCACGCTGCTCTCAATTGGAAACTTCCTCAATGGCACCAATGTGAGTCACGACCGTCAACTTTCCTTTGTTGTCTTTCTACTGTAGTGGTTTGTTGTTATTATAGAGATAATCAGTGCTTGTAATGGAGTGCGAATGAGTCAAGTCTATATTTTGTTGATTAAATATGATTGCATATTAGCAACCTTAATTTGGTGAGGTCCGAGGTACCCCAAAGACTTTTGTTATTGCGTTTTTAAAATCATTTTTAGAAACAACTGCAACTAACCTGAGGACTCTGGTTAAAGTAAAGCACAGAAGTAAGTAATGTTGGCTTTTTGTTCTTCAGTAAGTAATCGGTGTGTGTTCATGTGTCCAGGCTACAGGCTTCGAGTTGACGTACTTGGAGAAGGTTCCAGAGGTGAAAGACACGGTCCATAAACAGTCTCTGCTGCATCACGCCTGCTCAGTGGTGTTGGAGAACTTCCCCCAGAGCACCGACCTCTACTCCGAGATTGGAGCCATCACACGTTCTGCAAAGGTATGATCCACACCTTACTATTGGAAAGCTTGTATGCATACTGCAGTATTTTTAATCTTTACATTGTAAAACACTTTTAAGCAGTTCCAACTTAGAAATCTAATATCCATGGCCGCCTTAAAAATGTGAGTAACAGTAAATAAACTCATCTTGAAAAATGTGTGTTCAAAGTTTGCTCGTGAGTGACTGTAATGTGATGTAAAAACCAGTTCACTGAATTTGACAAAATAAGTTCAATATTATTATATATTAAGTTAAATCAACAAGTTAGCTCCATTATGGCAGTATGTTTTTTTCTTTCATAAACAGATTCAACACTCCCAGTGAATATTGGGAGTTGTGCTTAAGTGCTAATCATGCTTCTTTAGAGAGGATGAGTTGAGTTAAGTGAATACTCATTATGACAAATCAAAATTTCACTTCAAAGTTTTTAAATTGTCTCAAAATTAAAAATAGAAATTTAAAAGCTAATTGAAATTTATTTGAAAACTCATATTCTCACATGAAATTATTCATGAAACCATAGGTGAGTCCACTAAGTCTGTGTATGATGTTTCAACAGTGTAGCTGAGGACTTCCTACATTTTGTTTTAGATGCACGTTGATTTACAACATCTCCTCCATCAGGTGGATTTTGACCAGCTGCAGGAAAACCTGTGTCAGATGGAGCGCCGCTGCAAAGCCTCATGGGACCACCTGAAGGTGATCGCCAAGCACGAGATGAAGCCCCAGCTGAAGCAGAAGATGTCAGACTTCCTCAAAGAGTGTGCGGAGAGGATCATCATCCTCAAGATTGTTCACCGCAGGATCATCAACAGGTAGCTCCCCTCAGCAATTTTTTTCCCTTTACTTGTTTGATTGGTATTTTTTCATCTAAATATTTAAATCATATATATGATACAGTACATTGGAATATTATGATTATATTTTGGCCAACTAGTTGCAAAATAGTGATGTGAGATTTACATCATTCAAATCTGCTTTCTTCCTCCTCTTTCTCCCAGGTTCCACTCGTTCCTGTTGTTCCTCGGTCACCCGGCCTACAGGATGAGGGAGGTGAGCGTCCACAGGTTCAGCAAGATCCTCAGCGAGTTCGCGCTGGAGTACCGGACCACCAGAGACCGCGTGCTGCAACAGAAGCAGAAAAGAGCAGACCACCGCGAACGCAACAAGACCCGAGGAAAGATGATCATCGACGTCAACGCGCCTGTGAGCATCGACACAATCTCTCACACAGAGACACACTCGGACTTTCTAATCTGCTTTCTTGCTCTTCTTCTCTCAAAACTAGTACTGCTCTCTCACTTTTCTTTTTCCTACATTTTCTTTCCTCTGTTCTTTATCTTTCACCCTTTCTTTCTCCTGTAGTCTGATGATGAAGACGAGAGTGAGGTATCCACATGTTCGCTGCCTGTCTGCCTGTTGGCATGTGGGTCAGGGTGTGTGTGTGTGTGTGTGTGCATGGATGGTGCTAAAGCAACACCAAGAATTTTGTAAAAACAAAACCAAAAATGTATCAAACCCCCCATATTTGTCAATCATTAATTTTCATAATTTAATGATGGTTTCGGGAAATAATTATTTCAGTGACTTTTAGCAAAGACAACATATAACCTTGCGCAGTGTGACTTTGACGTAGTCTCGCGACAGGGGTCAGGGATCCTGACTGATACATCTCTGCTAATAAATCAGCGCAAACAACCGCGAAGTAGCCCAACAGAGACAGACAACCAGGCCGCTTTCCCTGTGGTGTCCATCACAGAGGTGACAGAGCAAAACAGTGGGGGGGGGGGGGGGGGGGGGGGGGGGTGCAGCCACACCATGCTGTCATTTACCAACTACTAAGCAACAGCAGAAAAAAAAAAAAACTGGCACTGCCCATGTGTGTGTGTGCATGCAACAGCTTACTGTAACTAGATCATTTTACCTTAAAGTTTCCTTTTCACTTAACATCTAAGAGGATCAGTCAATACGATACAGTAGAGACTATGATCTTTGCAGGTTGAACGGTTTCCTTGATGCTTGTGGTTTGGCATGGTTCAATCAAAGCCAAAAATATTTAAGATACAAGCTGCAAAACTCCCTTTCTTTCTGTTCCTCCTCGAAAGTGTGATCGTCATGGCCCCAGCAGCAACAACAGCGCTCCCAGTGGCAGCCAGGAGAGCGAGCGGCCTCAGGGTCTTGGCCATACTGAGGATTCCGTGGAGCATGAGAACATGAAAGCAGTGCTGAGAACCAGCCTGAGCGGCGGGGACAAGGAGAGCAGCGGGGTACCGGGGCTTCGGACACGGACAAGGTCACGGCCTGGACGAGGAGGTGAGGGTGACAGGACGTTCCTAACAGGGCCACGCAGACAAACACACGGTCAAACAAGAGGAACAATTCTTTAAAAGGGTCCGCTCACACAGAAGCATTTGTTCTGCTCCATTTGTCTAGGCCGCATTATGCAGGCGCGGACCACTGCCGTGGAGGAGGCTCAGATCTGTGGAGACGACGCCGCAGACGAGATCATGGAGCGAATCGTCAGGTCGGCCACTCAGGGTGCAGGAACCAGAGCTCAGCCCAGAGAGAGGAGGAGGTCCAGGGCAAACCGCAAGTCATGTACGACCTGAGTGCTGAGCCAAATACGTCCCACAAACTTACAAATATACCAAAAATAGAGTAAAGTCAAAATAGTCAATATCCATAGAAGGAAGCCTTCATTTTTTAGGGTGCTGATGCCAACGTAGTGAACAGTGGGAATGAGGAAACTGCTCACTTTAATGCTGGGGTAAAATTTCCTCAAATTGATATACGAATCAAATTGTCCTCATAAAACAAAAAAGTTTTCTAATTAAATTCAGGTAACTTATATCGAGGAGTGGTGCTCAGCTGTAGAAATGATTGTGAGATGTTTTCTGTGGCGCTGTCTAATGATGTAATTGGGGTTATCTTTACATTTTGAAAAAACAGCCTGTATTAGGAGGCCAGGGGCATGTCATTTGAAAGAAGTGAGCAGTAACGAGACACGGGTCGAGCTGTTGCTGCTCATTTCTATGAAAGGCACCATTGGTTGCATAATGGGAAATGTAGGATCCTGCATCTTTGGAGCTTGACCAACACCAGGAAGTAAAAGTTAGGATATATCGGCCTCTGCTGGATAAAGTATGACCTATTAAGACGGTAATAGGGTATTGGGATACAGCACAGGACCATATGATCACAAATGTTCCCTTAACTTTTGTCCTCACAGTGAGGCGGACTCTGAAGAACGGTCTGACGCCAGAAGAAGCTCTTGCTCTAGGACTTGCTGATTCTCCAGACCCCGAAATGTGACCCTCCACCCCCCCGGCCGTCCTTACTGCTGTGGAAACATGGCGGCACACATTGCTGCCACGCCCCCATCAGCTGCCTGCCTTCGCCTCACATTACAGAGTGGTATTCCTCCTGTTACATGCCCCTGTTAGGTGTTTTGCCAGCTGCTGATCTAGTGCCTGGTGTGTCTGAGTGATGAACCTGCAGACGCATTTGTGTTTTTAATGCAACACAATGACAACAACAAAAAACCCAGAAGAAAAATGTGTAAGTGAGGACAAGAGAGCGCGAAGAATGAAGACTGATGTATTCAACATGGCAAGAAGGAAAATAAAAAGTCAATTCAGTGCTGCTGCCTCGACACTGAGATGGAAAGCTGTTTTATTTATATAAACATATTTTAAACATTGCAATAGTCCAGAGGGATAATTTTTGCTTGTAAGTTTCTGCAGCTGTGACTTTCATTTTATTTAAGCTGTGAATTGTGGTTGTTAAGATGAACGGGACGAAGAGGAAGCTTAATTTGTTCTCCTATTCAGTTTTAACGAAGGATCGCCACTCGAACAAAGACAACAAGGCTTACTTAGAATCGTCCTATGTGAAAAGGAAAATGGTTGTGTCTGCAGCTGCACGTTTGACAAGTGGCGAGTGGAGCTGCGCTAAGTGGGAGCATGACAGGTTTTCAATCTGACGTGTGCCTTTCATTTCGCCATCTCTTCCTATTGTCGTATTCACCTCCTGCTTCTCAGATGAATCACAAATGTCACTTTCACACGTCTAGTTATACCGAGTATGAGTGTTGACAACAATACCCTTTTATTTTATGTCGACAAAATTGCTCTCAGTATTTATTTGCGAAGCTCAGACATCGTGCACCTTACTCAGCATTAATGGTCTGTCATGCTGAAACCAACGACTGATTCAAAACATAGGAAAAGGATTTTTTTTTCTTCTCAGAGGAACTGTTTGTAAAGTGTAAAAAGACAAAAAGACACTTTTTTTAAAAAAATAATCTATTTGAAGGACATGCAGAGAATTCTGCGTAAAAATGTGTTAATGCCCTTGTTAGCTGCCAGGTAAAGTGTGCATGTGTAGTGCGGTTTATGTTCTGTATTATTTTTATAATTTCCTGTAGAAACTTGTATTATAGTCTGAGAGAAAGGAGAGAGAGAGAAGCTATTCTGTGAATTGTAATTGAAGATAAAAGAGATGACAGTTGTGGTCGCAGCTGAAAAATATGTGCCCAATAAATGTGGCTCCCGGAGGATCAAAGCAATATTTGGACATTTTGCTTTGAACTTGGTGGTCACATAAAGTTCAAAGTCTCAACTGAAGTGTGTGCTCCTCGCTCACTGCACGGCGGAAAATGATAATAAAAATAAAACAGGGAAAAATCACTGCAGATGTATCATGTAGTGAGCTGAACATGAAACACTTTCACTTGAAATGCTGTGTATACAGATTCTGCAATAAAAAAAAAAAAACATTAAATGAAAAACCGGGTGTTCGTGTCATTCTTCTTTACTGCTTTCACTTCTGTGCCCTTAGACACACAGAAGACCATGTGGGCGGCCAACCTTTGGATTAATGAGGGCCCATAAAGCGCTCAGCTGCTGTTCACTTCATTTGTGCTGTGCAACGTTCAGTCTTTTGCTTCGCTGACTGTAGCTCCTGTCTGTCCGTACTACCTGTGTCCATCATGGCCAAGTCCATGACTCTGCTGCGGGGGGCCGGCTCTCCTCCCTGCTGGCGGCTGATGATCGCTCTGGAGGAGAAGAAGCTGCAGGGGCTACAAACACAGGCTGCTGTCCTTCGAGAACGGGGAGCACAAATCTCAGGAAGTCTCTGAAATAAACCCGAGAGGATAGGTAGACGAAGCAAGCACATGATCACCGTGAAGTAGATGTGCAAAGGACGAACTGTCGAGGACGGGGGCATGCTCTGCTTGATACATGTTTTTCTTGACGGCCACACAGTCTTAATTATTTGTTGAAACAATCACAACCAATATTAAACTTCTTATAAAATTAAGTCTTATTTGTTGAAAAGAAAAAAAACAGTCACAGCTGCCACCGAGTCAGTTTTAGTCCCAGGGCAACAAGATGACCCCTGGCAGTCCTGCAGAATAAGCACTGATGTACCAACGCATGATGGAGGTTCTAGCCCTCACTGATGAAATGAGATGGGAAAGCGCTGACCACTGTCACTGTGTCCCTGCTCACACCACACACACACACACACACACACACACACACACACACAAACACACTAACTGAGTTCCTTTCATTTGCTTCCTGTTTCAAGGTATCTGCAGGCTCATACCGGACTGGGGCCTTCTCATTGGCTGATGTGATCGTCTTTCCAAACATTGCTTATGCTTTCCATTTCCGCTACCACTATCCAGAAGAGAAGTGGTGTTTTCTCCCTCCCGGACGGCAGGTGGCAGTGTGCACCGGTCGCACTTTGACATCCACGTGATCCGTGGAGAGAATAACGGCGCATCTCGTCGGATCTGGATCAGCAGCAGCTCGAGGGAAGAAAGGGAACATGGCCCAGGACATGACTCTGCTGTGGGGCTCCGGCTCTCCTCCCTGCTGGAGGGTGATGATCGCCCTGGAGGAGAAGGGGCTGCAGGGCTACGACCACAAACTGCTCTCCTTTGAGAAAGGGGAGCACAAGTCGCAGGAAGTGTTGGACATGAATCCCCGGGGACAGGTAGGCGAAGCTTGCAAGGACAACCCCCCCCCCCCCCCCGTTACAACAAGCTGCAATGGAAGTAGACTTGGTTAAATATACGAATTATCAATATGGTAATTATTATTGTTATACTAATTACATGAAATGTACACCACAACGCCATGACCATCTGTTCGTTCGTTGACAAATGACAAACCTCAGTCATTTCCTGTTCCGTTGAAACTTAGAGCAAAGCTTTGATAAATCAAGTGCATACAGTGTGTAAGGTTTAGGAGTGAAGAATATGAATATGTTCGAGTTGAATCATTTAAAATACATTTACATGGTTATGTTCTCACAGTTATTATTTACATGTTGTACATGCTGTATCATTTTATCATCGGCATCTTTCAAAATGGTTCAAATGATTTGCTGAATCCGCCTCTGAAACTTCACGTCCCACGTTTACCTCAGTCGGAGGCCTTCTCGCTTCTGATTGGTTAGTGAAGACACAGTGATCAGTCGTGGGGGTGTAACCAGGAGGAAGGTGGTGGTTGTTGTGGGACTGCTGCTGAATCCCACAGCGACAAGAGACAACAGTAAAGTGCTGCTTGAGGAAGACATATCCGTCTCCAACCTGCTGTTTATTCGCATGTAGCGTGATCCAACAATAGCACATCGAACCCTCACGTTACAGTGTTTAATTTGGCTTATGTTTGGTTTTACCAGGCGAGTTTCAGAACAAGATGAACGTATGAATACCTACGTGCCTTTCACACAAACGCATCACAGAGGGCGATATGGACCAATGAAAGCAGTGATTCGTCTGACGGTTTCTTCCCCACAGCACATGGACCATCAGCAAGTTATCACGAGTCATTAACGGTCATTTGAAATTCTGAGTTCGTGATTTATAAGACAGGTGGTTTACCAGTGAGCGAGATAACAAACAAACAAATTGAGCGGATTTTGAAGGTAATTTGGAGTATGCGAGCCAATAGGTTGACCTAGATTCTAGGTCAACCTATTGAAAAGTGCAGTGCTCTCAATTTGAAATATTCTCTAGGGCTGCAACTAACATTGACCAACTAACACTCAGTATCGATTAATCTGTCGAGTATTTTCTCATTGTTGTTTGGTCCATAAAATGGTGAAAAATTTCGATTTTGTTTTGTCCACACACCAAAGATATTTAGTTTACTGTCAGAGTAGCAAAGAAACCAGAAAATATGAAAATAGTTTGCAATTAATTAAGTAGTCAATTGCTAATCGATTAACTGTTGCAGCTCTAATATTCTCACAGTCACACTGAACTGGAGATCAGCACGAATGTTGTAGTTATTGATACAGTCAGCTAAACATGTTGTTTTTTTAACACTTGGCTCAGCAAATGTTGACTTAATTAGCTCCCAGTAGCATTAGCATTCAGCAAGTGACCTTTAAACAGCCTGTCCTGTTTTTTTCTTCTCCTTAAGCTCCCCTCTTTCAAACATGGAGACAACACTGTGAACGAATCCTACGCAGCCTGTTTTTACCTGGAGGTGCGTGAGTCAGTCCATCATCTATAAACTATTTGACAGTGTTGTACTATCAGTTAAATCCAACATAATGAAGTGTGTGTGTGTGTGTGTGTGTGTGTGTGTGTGTGTGTGTGTGTGTGTGTGTGTGTGTGTGTGTGTGTGTGTGTGTGTGTGTGTGTGTGTGTGTGTGTGTGTGTGTGTGTGTGTGTGTGTGTGTGTGTGTGTGTGTGTGTGTGTGTGTGTGTGTTTTTTTCTCTCTCTGCTGGTGACAGAGTCAATTCAAGTCCCAGGGCAACAAGCTGATCCCGGACAGCCCTGTAGAACAAGCCCTGATGTACCAGCGCATGTTTGAGGGCTTGACGCTCTACGACAAACTTAGTAAGACAAGTACACTACGTAAATAACAGTCGGCTCAAACATTCCTGTCTGCAGGGTTGACCTCCAACAAACAATGTTGTCGTCAATAAATATTTATACTATTCAATTTTAGCAGCAATGGTTTCAGACAACGAACCAAGTGTGTACTTTACTTTTAACTTTTTACTGATTATTTTCTGTGCAAAGAGCAAAACACTAAAAGCAACGAGCCTCACTCATGAACACGGGTGCCACAATTTATTTTGCGTCAAATCTGTATACACCGTCCTACCACGGGATATACTCAAGTGTCAGATGTGTATTGATCCGACAGTAGTCCCAAACCAAGTAATCCCAAAACCATTTTGTCCTTCTTGGGGAATATTTCCTACAAAGTGCAGTGCCCAGCTGCTTCCGGGAATAGGTGAGGCTTTTAAAAGTAAAAATAAAAAGCTTTTTATATGGTTTGTGGACATATAACACCAGCCTCGTCATCAAACAACTTTTCATGCTGTGGATATAATCGCATCATACACCAACTAAAGCTGCTATAGTCTCATTATATTAATGTGTGTTCGTTTTTCTTTTCTTTTCTTTCTTTTTTAATCAGATGCAGTTATCTACTATAACTGGTTTGTCCCTGAGGGCGAGAGGCATGACTCAGCTCTCGAGAGGAACAGGGAGGCTCTTGCAACTGAACTCAAACTCTGGGAGGGTTACCTGCAGAAGGTAGTGTATGCACCCTACACACACACGCACACACACGCTTGCACTGACATGTTCAGAAACACTGTATTTTCCACCTCTTCCCTCTCAGCTGGGCTCAGGCTCATGCCTGGCAGGACCGTCCTTCTCACTGGCCGATGCGACTGTTTTTCCAACCTTCGCCACTGTTTTCAGATTTGGGTAAGCAGGAAAGGGCTGCTGCGTCGTCCTGTATCATCACTCTGACCAGTAAACCCCTAAATGCTTCCCCCCCTCTGTCTTCCAGGTTATCTGCAGAACGATACCCTCACCTAGGACAGTACCACGCTCTGTTGAAAGAGAGGCCCAGCATCAAAGCCAGCTGGCCGCCTCATTGGCTGGAGAACCCCGAGGGCCAAGACACGCTCAAAGACATCTGATATTTACTCTCACTTTCCAAAGCCATGTCTCTGTGTGCAGTTGTAGTTTGCTTTCAAAAAATCCATTTGCGTTTGTTTGATATAGTTTAAACTCAGTTTGTCAAATATGATGCAGCTCTGAAAATGGAAACGTGTTGAGATGAGTATGTACAAATTTTCAAGGCTGAATTGTGTTAATGTTTTTGTCAAACTAACTTTCAGTTCTCGTGTCAGTCTTTGTTGATCTATACAGTGGTAGGCATAGCAGCTCTTGTTGCCCAGATGCATGGTGTTTGCATCTAGAATCAATCTCTGTTGACAGATACACATGAGTTACTATAGCAGCAGTTCCTGGTGCATTTTGACTCTCCCTGTAGGTTCCCAACCTCATGTCGACTGTGAATCACCTCTATCAGAGAGCATGTCTGCTCTCCATACGTTGTCTCCGTGCAGACTGCATTGTAAACCAGGATAGTGGTTTTACGGTTACAGAATAAAACCGAGTTGTTCACTACTGAAGGTTTCAGCAAAGTGTGAGTGGAAACTTTGTGTGCTCAGATTGTTATATGTGTAAGAGGTGAACACAACAGTGCATTAACCCTATAAAACCCCATTACGCTGTTGCACCTGTTATGCAATCTCAGTCAAGACTGTAGAACAGGGTTAACTTGTTTTAACAGCAGTGTCTGAACTGGTTTTTCTCTGAAATGATTCTTGTTATCATGACTTTGCACGTAGCAATGATTTAGCGGATATCAAACATACATTAATCTAATGAAATGTTTTTTTGCCATTATATCATTATTCCTGGCAGCACAAGTACATACAAGTGTCTCACACTCCGCTTCAAAACTGCTTGCATCACTGAAAAGGCGTGCTGGAAGCAGCTGCAGCTGTAAGTCTCACTCACTTCATGAAAGTGCCAGTCAGTTAATGCTGATGATCACACTGTAAATCAGCATATAAAGCCAAATTCATGACCCTGGGGGGGGGGGGGGATCAGAGAACTTCATCCATCCTATAAAGCCACTACATTGTGTGAGTACCATATTCATCCATTTACTCTCTAGTGTTACAGTATTTACACAGGCTGGTCCAATGAGCGGTCAATCTTTAATACAATAAAAGCAACAATATCCCAACTTTTAGAGACATTAGGTGTAATGTAATGTCTTTTAAGAAAAGGGCATCAACCCATCATATCAAATGTTTATTAAAACTTTAAAGCAATGCACTTAGAACGGAGCCTGGCGACATGACATGTCATTTAAAAACAACAGTAGTTGTATTACTAGTCATAGTGCTACAAGGCTTATTGTCCGGCTTCACACACTTTCAAGAAAAAATGTCAATGTCATGCTAATCAGGCAAAATGACACTGATGAAATGATTCATGACTAAGCGGGAATTTCTTTTTTCTTTTTTTTTTTGAAGTGGAGGTGGAATGTCACTGGTTCAATCAAGTGACACTGAATGCTCTGAACAGGTTGTCCATGAAATGTGGACGAATTTTGTCATTTTATGTTGCAGGCTGTCTTTGAACGCAACTGCAGACCAAAACAGCAACGTGACGTGACATCCGTGTCAATGCAGGATAGAACTTTGATTCATTGTGGAGAAGCTGCAAATTGTACACGGACAACGTGAACAGTGGCTGCTCGGTTACCAGTTATTCATTGAATGTCAGTCTTAGGGGTCAGGGCAGGCAGGTGTCGATGACGTGCAGTAGATGTGTGATTGTGTAGTTTGAATGAAGGCTTCCGGATCTGTCTGTCTGTGCAGGGGTCAATGGAAAGTGCTGAGTCACTGTGAGTTAGCAACTTCAGGAGGCAGCAACTGCAACAGCTCAACAACAGAAAAATCACCGCAGACATACTGTCAAATAGAAACTATGCATCATGCACAAAGACAAAATAATATTACAGTATTAGTTGGGCATATATTAAAAATTGCAGCCACTGTCAGATACCGAAGGATATGTAATTCATACTTCAAATTCTAACATTATTTTCAATGCATAGTTTTAATCTGAGTGAAAAGCTTGATTATCAATTGTAGTTTCAATGTTTAAGTGTTATTTCCTTTTAGTCGTAGCTGTTGCCCACATTTCGGGACTGCACGTTTGAGATCGAAGAGTAACAACACAGACCAAGAGGAGTCCCTCCTCCATGAACTGGGCTTTACTGATTCCTGTTGATACATGTAGATGGAGACACGACCAGCTGATCCGCGCGCTTGACAGAAATAGGCTTTTTTCCCCTCAGAATGACCACGTGGCTGGTCTGTTCTTTATTACAGAAGATGGCCGATGTGCTCGGACAGGACGTGAACTATCTGCCCTGTCTCGAGACAATGTCTTTGGTGATTACGCAAGAAGTGGGATGGGGCTTAGTCCCTCCAATCCACATACGAAGGAGTGTGTGTAGTTATAAAAGCAGGAATCTGTCACACTCACGACTTCACTCCCCGACTCTTCTTCTGCCTTCCGCCGCCTCGCTCTGAGAAATCATAATCATGGCCAAGGACATGACTCTGCTGTGGGGCTCCGGCTCTCCTCCCTGCTGGAGGGTGATGATCGCCCTGGAGGAGAAGGGGCTGCAGGGCTACAACCACAAACTGCTCTCCTTTGAGAAAGGGGAGCACAAGTCGCAGGAAGTGTTGGACATGAATCCCCGGGGACAGGTACGTTCACTCCATGCACTCCGTTTTCTTACAATCCATTCAGATTCTCACATAATGCCAATCTGCTTCTTTTTTTCTTTTTTTATTACTGAAAAAAAAAAACATTCTTGAAGCTTCCTTCCTTCAAACATGGGAGCTTTGTCCTGAACGAGTCCTATGGCGCCTGCATGTACCTGGAGGTGAGAACTTGGCCAAAGTGCTTAACTTTTTATCCCACAAAGTAATTTGTGTGTGTGTGTGTGTGTGTGTGTGTGTGTGTGTGTGTGTGTGTGTGTGTGTGTGTGTGTGTGTGTGTGTGTGTGTGTGTGTGTGTGTGTGTGTGTGTGTGTGTGTGTGTGTGTGTGTGTGTGTGTGTGTGTGTGTGTGAGACCTGACACTACAGAGGGGGAGAAATCGGAGCTCCGAGCAGCTGTTCATAATGTTTGCTCTTCTCATCTTCTCATGTGTCCGACAACAGAGCCAGTTCAAGTCCCAGGGAAATGAGCTGATCCCCCGGTGCGCTGCTGAGCAGGCCATGATGTACCAGCGCATGTTTGAGGGCCTCACGCTCACCCAGAAAATGGGTACGTGGCCGAAAGCTGAGGTGTTTTCCCGCTGTTTTGCTCCCCAAGGTGTAACCTGCTCATCCTGTGCACCCTGCGTCCTAATATCTTGATATAAGACTCCTAACAACATTTTAACCACTTGGATTAAATGAGCTTTTAATGTATAACCAGGATGCTGGATCTCCCTCTCCCTCTCTCTCTCTCAGCAGTAGAGTTTTGTTGTTGCCAGTCAGAGGGCTATCATTTGGGACTTTGAGCCGCATTGCACTTGGCAACGACATGCATCATACAACACCCCCCACCCCCCAGAGGACTTGAGTTGTTCGGAACACATTTGCCACGCTCTAATGAGCATCGCATTCACACACAATTGAGCTGTGGCACAATGCCTTAAGTCTGTGCCTCACAACAGGTAGTGCTGTAGAATGGTCATATGTTGATCCAGCGCAGGATCACATGCCCAGACCAGCCTGCAGCTGAAGTCATGGGACAGGGTAGTGCCGAAAAGAAGAGAGCTGAATTTCCCAGTGAATAACGAATAACTTGTGCATATTGCATAAGGTTAACCAGTAGACTTCTTCAACAGACACATTTTAACAGTTTGGTTTGACACTGATTACATAATAATATCCTTCCTGACTGACCCCACCCTCATTGAGCCAGAAAACAGTGTGAGGGTGCATGATGTACAATGTCATTCCTGACACACTTCCAAACCCGTTTTTTTTTGTTGTGGGTGCCCTTCAGCGGATGTTATCTACTACAACTGGAAGGTTCCGGAGGGAGAGCGACACGACTCTGCTGTGAAGAGAAACAAGGAGACCTTGTGTGCTGAGTTGAAGCTGTGGGAGGGATACCTGCAGAAGGTAGATGCCAACATAAAATACAATGGCAATCGCACACAAGACATTTCTAAAAGAGAGAAGGGGCTGCAGAAGTCAGCTTTGTGCCACAAACATTCAGTTTATTTGTGCAGTTGAACTCGCTGGTTTTACAGGTCCTATAGTTTTTTGATTTTTTTTTTAAGCTTTACTGAATGAATTTGGAAAGTGCTGTGAAATTACAACTTCGATTTGCTTCATGACACAAAAATTAACCTTTAATCTTTTCAACGTGGTTACAGGACCTGTTGGTTAGAGATGCCTTTTTAAAAAAAGAATCAAATCTATTTATAGAGCGTATGTATTTATAAAAACAACGACAGTTGTGCTGTACTTTAAAAGCAAAAGAATAAAACAACTCAAGCTCTACACGATTAAACACAAGCACCAGTTTTACAGACACTTAAAAGGACCAGTTCATTACATTGTTCGGGAACTTATTCACTTTTTTAGACGAGTGAGAGGAGAAAGTTTGATACAATTACGTCACCCGTCAGTTCGATATAAAGCTGGAGCCAAAAGCTGATTGATTAGCTTAGCATAAAACCGGAGATTTCCAGCAATCCACCATGACGTCGCCCATCCGTTTTTGAACTGTTGATTTGAAGCCTGGAGTTTAGCATTTTGACCAGCGTCATCTTGGGGTTTTTTGGAAACAGAATTAGTAGCGGGGGTCGGTCGGTACTACTGTAGCTGTCAATCACTCTGTAGCCACACCCCAGTGCATACAGAGCCATATTGTCTAAAATACCACAATTGATCAAAATGAACACCATACTGTATTGGAGATGACTTTAAACTTGCAATTGAACCATAAACTCTTCAGGAAAATATTTACTGACGTTATAAATCTGTGAGAAGTAGAGTCATTTTCTCTTCTATAGAAACAACCAGTTGAGTCGCCCCCTGCTGGTCATTACATAGAATACAGGCTTCAGGCACTTCAGCATTGGCTTCATTTTCAGTACCCCCGGACGTTCATTTTTTTATATCCGGTCATGCTATTGCTTCATATTAACTGCAGACATGAGAGTGGAAATTTTATTTCTCACCATGTGAAGATTCTTTGAAAGCACATGCATCTACTGTATAATGTTTAGTTAGCTAAGCTATAACCACCATCACTGCTGTCACTGTAAATGTTCGAACTACCCGATCATGAATGTGTGGTCTTCCAGGCATCGGGTTCCTACCTGGCAGGAAAGAGCTTCACACTGGCTGATGTGACTGTTTTTCCAGGCATTGCTTATCTCTTCCGTTTTGGGTAAGTGACTGAAAACAGGGTTAAGCTGCATGAATGAAAAGGGATAATAAAAAGCAATGTGAGCCTAATGACTGTTCTCCCTCCTGTAGGTTGAATGAGGAGCGTTACCCTAAACTGACAGAATACTACAACTTGCTGAAGGACAGACCCAGCATCAAAACCAGCTGGCCTCCCACCTGGCTGGATGACCCGCAGGCAAAAGACCTGTTGAAAGACATCTGAGAATCAAACACACACTAACTAAATGTTACCACTGCAAGTAACAAGCATTTGCTGTTACTGCGCCTGTATATTTAAATTGACTTAAACAATGCGATTCTTCTATCTTTTAAACAAAAAGCAATAAAAATTACTTTGAATTTTGCCTGTTTTATTCATATCGATACCAGTTTACTCTGAGCCTTCTTTTGACTGGAATGTTAGTCACAGAGGACTGTGAGGAGGAGCAATCAAGTTTTAAGTTTACTTTAGTTTTCTCAAGTTTGCAAAGAATATGGCTAAAAAAAGTGCAACATGTAAACATAACATGAGTTGGAGATAGAACAAGACTCGGGGCATGTTGCATTTGACCTAATGGTGATTAATGTGCTGCATGCACACCGTAAGTAAAAGCAGTAGAACGAGGTCACTCAAAAAAAGGTTTAACAGTGTCAGTAATGCAAACTTTTCCCCCCAAGGACGTAACAGCTTTCATCACTGTCTCGAGCTTCCTGATCAATCCACTGGAGGCAATGTAGAGGTCATGTGTTTGCCACAACCACGATGGCCTAACAAGGTCAGGAATGTACGTTTCACTTCCATTTAAAGTTTTGTTTTTGCCACCTGTACGGTGTGGGTTGAGTCTATTTCCTTTTTCCCAAATATTTTTCATCACTTTGGACACGTGCCACACCAACAGCATGGATGTTTTTTAGATTATGCAAACTAAGTCATTTAACTAGGTTTGTCGACTGCATGGATGAATTTGCGAGACTTATCACCCTCTACTATTTTCCCTTGTTTTTATAGGAAAACTTTCAAATGTCTTCAGTTCACAACATGCACACACAGCGATGCCAATTTGAATATCTTAAAGAGTTACATACACTTATTGTTGCTGGACAATGTTGTCCATGAAAGATCATTCAAATGAAATAACCATCAAATTAAATCAAGTATCAGTCAAATAGCATAACAACATATAAAATACATTAATTATCGGAATAGAGGACTGTGGGGTGGATGACCCTGTTACCTCCCATACATTAACAGTATCGCTTCTACGCCTTTTGACTAAGATCAAGTGTATATGTTCTTTTCAGTTAAATATCTTATTATAAAATAGTTATTATCCCTAGAGTCCCTTGTGATCAGGGCAACGTTACCTTAAACAATGATACACACTCTGTAAACCTGTTGACACACTGTTCTGATTCTACTATTGAAGTAACCATTGTTGCAAAGGTATCATATAATATGAGTCAATCAGGAATGACTAAAATTAGTTTTCTTTTCCTCTTATTGGAATAGAGGACTGTGGGGTGGAGGACCCCGTTACCTCCGATACAGTAGCCGAACGAAGGAGAGAAACCCGTGCTTGGGTCCAGGTGCGGTGACAATGGCGGATGAAGGTCTGGACAGCCGGTCAGGAAACTTCTTTCTCCAAGGTCGGGAAGAGTGGAGGTTGGTACCCATGTGCACATTGTAATGGAGAAAGGCTGTGGCGGAGCTGGTCAGAGTGTTGTGAGCATATTCGACCCACAATAGCTGTTGGGAACAGGATGATGTATTCTGTGAGACCATGCAGCGAAGCGCCGTCTCCATCTCCTGGTTCTGGCCATTGGACTGGGGGTGGAAGCCGGAGGACAGACTGACCTTGGCTCCAAGCTGTCCACAAACTCCTTTGTGTCTTCCTGTAGGGTAGACCACCAGAACCGTTGAAGGAATACGTCATGGGTTCTTTGGATCCCCGGGTGACAGGTGAGCTTGGAGGCGTGGGCCCACTGGACAACGTCAGACCTCAAGGTTTGGGGAACGAATACACAGTTAGGGGGGCAAGCACTGGGTCCAGGGTGACCCTCGGTGGCAGACCTCACCCTTTCCTCAACCTCCCAGATCAAGGTGGCAATCCTGCAGGAGCCCGGGTGGATGGAATCAGACCCATTGACAGCATTCTCCTCGCCTTGGAACTGGTGAGACAGAGCATCAAGCTTGACGTTGCGGGAACCAGGATGGTAGGAAAGGGAGAAATGGAAGCGGGTGAAAAACAGAGACCAACGTGCCTGGTCGAGAATTCAGTCTCTTGGCTGTTCTGATGTACTCGAGGTTCTTGTGGTCAACCCATACCAAAAAGGGTTGTTTGGTCCCCTTGAGCCAGTGTCCCCATTCCTCCAAGGCCAACTTGACGGCCAGCAGCTCCCTGTTCCCAATGTCATAATTTCTCTCTGCAGGTGTCAGGCGCCGAGAGAAAAAGGCACAGTGGTGAAATTTCTCATCCGTGGCCAAACGTTGAGATAAGACCGCCCCCACTCCCACGTCGGAGGCATCCACTTCAACCACAAACTGACAATCTGGATCAGGTACCTGGAGGATGCGAGTGGAGGTGAACTGGTACTTGATGGTAAGACAGGCCTTTTCTGCAGCCTCAGTCCAGAGGAAGGAGACCTTGGAGGAGGTTTGAGCTGTAAGAGGGGCGGGAATGGAGCTGTAGTTGCGAATGAAACGGCGGTAGAAATTGGCGAACCCCAGGAACCATTGCAACTGCTTGCGGGAGTCTAGAACTGACCAGGAGGTTACCCCCGATACTTTGGCCGGATCCATCTGCATACTGCCCTGGCCCAGAATGTACCCCAGGAAGGGGACAGAAGTGGCATGGAATTCACACTTCACAAAGAGGGAGTTCTCCAGAAGACCAAAGGGCATCACCAAATATTCATAATGTCCGGTGGGGGTGTTGAAGCAGGTTTTCCACTCATCCCCCTCCCGGATCCGGACCAGATGGTAGACGTTGCGTAGGTCGAGCTTTGTGAAAATGGTTGATCCCTGGAGCAGCTCGAACGCAGAGGAGATGAGAGGAAGGGGGTAGCGGTTCTTGATGGTGATGTCGTGATGAGTCCCCGGTAGTCAATGCACGGCCTCAGAGTCTTATCTTCCTTCTCCACAAAGAAAAACCCCGCCCCTGCAGGAGATGACGAAGGGCGATGATGCCTGCATGGCTTCCCTATCAGGGGTGGACAGGGAGTACAGACGCCCCTTGGGAGGGGATGTACCGGGCTGTAGGTCGATGGCACAGTCATAAGGGCGATGAGGGGGTAAGGTCATTGCCTTGGCCTTACTAAGAACTACCTGAAATCCTGGTACACAGGAGGACCCCCTGCCACATCTGGCGTCGACTTGGGCCAAGGCGCGTGCAGAGGTTTGGCAGCTTGCCGGAGGCAGACCTGGTGGCAGGAAGACCTTCACCTAAGGATGGCGGCCGTTGTCCAGTCTAGATGTGAGTTGTTACGACGCAGCCAAGGGTACCCCAGGATCACAGGAATACGTGGTGACCGCAGGATGTGGTCTCATGATGGTTACCAGACAGGAACATGTGGACCGGAGTGGTCTGATGAGTGACAGTCCCCAGAAGATGACCGTCCAGGGCGTTGACTGCTATCGGGTGAGAGAGAGGAACCCGACCAATCCCCAGCTGGAGGGTGAGCCCTTCATCCATGATGCTGGCGTCAGCCCCAGAGTCTATGAAGGTGGAAAGGAAATGGGAACCCTCCTGGAGGAGAAGCTTGACTTGAAACAGGGGTCTTTGGTTTGGGAAAGGTTGCATGGAGGTATTGCTCACCAGTATTTCCCCCTCCAAGTTATTGCTCACCAGTACTTCCCCCTCTACTGGTGAGCCCTGGCTTTTGCTGGACAGTGAGAGACAGGAAAGTGCCAGCCTGGCCACAATACAGGCAGAGGTTAGCCTTTCGACGATGCTCCTGCTCCTCTGGTTTAAAGCTGGTGCGGCCTAGTTACATGGGTTCAGGACCCCCTGGCTGTAGTCCTGCAGGGGTAGTGGAGCTGGTAGCAGGGGAAAATTTCTGTTGACCATGAGGTTGATGACATGAAGAGGCCTGCTTCTTCTCCTGTCTCTGAGCACGAACACGAAGATCCACTCGGATGGACAGACCAAGCAACTTGTCCTACGTCGATCTGAGATCATGTGAGACCAGCTCATTCTTGATGTAGTCAGCCAGACCATGACGAAAAGCGTCATATAGGGCCGAAGAGTTCCAGTCACTCAAGCGGGCCTTGGTCCGAAAGTCTATGGAGAAGTCGGCCACCTACTGGTTCCCCTGGTGCATGCTCATGAGACCTTGTGCTGCGTCTGAGCCGGAAACCCCCAGGCCAAAAACCGTACGAAGCTTTTACGAAGTCGAAGCCGGGAAATCACTCCAAACGCTGGAACGTCTGTCATCGATGCAAAGAACAATCTGGCACTGAGTCTGTGAACTGTAGAGGCTTATATACTGGGTTTGATTGTGGATGAGATGCAGCTGAGAGACCAGGTGAGGGGAATGAATTAATGAGGTGGGTGTGGCTGGCTGGCAGATAGGAGCAGAGGTGGGGTGAGTGGAAATTTACTGGAGCCAGTATGGAGGTGAGCAGACTGTGACACTAGGATCTGGTTGGTAGTCTACAGTTGTCTACAGTGCCTTCAAACGGGGCATACAATTGGTAGTCTACATTTGAATTCTAGCATCTGATTTGTAGTCTACAGTTGAACCGACCCATAGGGAGAATTTTTCTAGAGTTGTCTACAGTGCTTTGCATGACTGTGGACTGAGCTCAGTGATATGCAATGCATCAGGATATAGTTAAGTCTCTCTCGAGTTGTCATAGTCGGGGGAGATGACGACATTACTCAAAGCTAAATACGCTACAGTAACTAAAGATAGGCAGACTATCTTGGGACGCCAAACACTGTGAACCTGTTGATCTGTGTAGCAAACCGGAAGTCTCCTCAATATTGAGCTTGAATCAGCTTCCACTCCATCAATTATCCCATTTCAACTGGCGTCTGGCGAACAGGATTCCAATATAACAAGACGGGTAAGTGCAAATTTAAAGTTTTATTCTTTAATTGCCTTGCCTAGTCTGTGTTTGACGGAATCATAAATAACCTGAAAATTTGGCTAAAATTTATAAGTTTGAATTGGCCTGTGACAAATTAAATTAAGATGTATAAACTAAGTTAGTTAAAGGAGTTGGAATTAAATAAAGTTTAAAGTTTGAGCTGAAATACGACATTTAGTAGTTTAATACCATTGGGATTGAACATGCCTTTGTGGAGATGGTGTGCTCTGGCAGTGGTATAGAGTGAGACTGCAATAGGTCCTATCTTTGAGAGAGTTACTTCCGGTTCGGCCTTTGGCTGAGTGCCACGCAGGTAGATATCCAACCATGCGGCTGTGCTCATTGGGGGAGGTGTCTGCAAAAGGGCAACTAGTACAGCTTAAAGCATTGCCTAGCCTGCGTCCATCGGGGAGCCAGAGACTCTGTTTTTTTTAATTTTGTTCTTTTGTTAAGATTTCAAACAGAGGTCACTGGCCATGATGTGTTCAGAAACCTCAGGTGTGCCCGTAGCACTTATACACACTGCCCACTTGTGCAAAACATAGGTTTCCAAAATTTGTTTAGAAACACCACAGAATTTGTATGATAGCTCATTTAGTATTAAAAGTGGAGAGTTTTGTTGCAGCAGGACTATTTATTATGGAGAAATTTATGTTGTTTGTGATGAAGGCCTATGTTGTTTGTCATAAATGCCCATGTAAATCATCAGTCGGCAGAAGAGATAAAACGTAAACTACAAAGAAACACACACATAGATAAGAAGTGCCACCTCAGGATGATTCAAATGCAACACAAAGTTTTTGCCCGGGATGCGACATTGCTGGTAAATGGAGAGGATGGCAGTGTTCAGGCTCTGTGGTCCATTGATGTGTTGGATGTATGCGTGAGACTGAAAAACGTGAGATAGCAGTTTCAAATGAGATGTGAAAGACAAAGATAAAATGACTAAAGTATTAATGTAAAAAAAAATGCTTTTAATTAGAAGCAATGGTTTTTTCAAACGAGAAGTAGTTTATACAATATGCGGAAGCTATTATACAGATACGATATTGAACAAGCATTTTTTAGAGTGGCTTGGATTACAACGATGTCACAGGACAGAGGAGGAGGCCCTTGAGGCTCGGCCAATGGGAGCACACGAGACGGAGAACCTGCTCAAAGATGAGGGGGGAGAACTTAAAACATACTCTCTGAGAGAGAGAGTTTAGTTCTTTTTAACCCAATAAAGAAGAGTCTGGGATTTCAGATACGTAAATAATGATAAAGTGTACGGGAAAAAAATATTAAAGTAAAGAACTTTACAGTAAAGAAAAGTGATAATAGATTAAATAAGTTTAATTACTGTCAGATACTATCAAGCCTGAAAAAAGTGATAGACAATACCCTTACAAATATAATGATGAAGATTAGGTAGTAAATTGCAAATTACAATAGATGTTTTTCATTCATTTAAATGTCCAAAAACAAAGAACTGGCAGTGGCAGATGGCTTTGAACTTTGTGAGTCAGACACTAAGACACGGAGGCTCACCACACACACACACACACACACACACACACATACACACCCACACACACACACACACACACACACACACAGTCAGCAGTGGGAAAGACAGGTAATACAAGGATTTAGATGTACATTCGAAATTATAAGCTGTTAAAATTGAACATTCATCATTATGAAGACCCAACATTACTGTTGAAGTTAATTTGATTATATTTAACCATTCCTGATTACAGAGATTAAAGAATAAAAGTTGATGACTGTATTGCATACATCGCAGTTTAAACACAGCACTACAAATATTTTGTTGATAGTACCAATACTGCACAGTCTTTGACCTGAGTTCATTTGATCTATCCCATTGAGAGACAGCCAGCGAGAGACACTGGACTGGTTTTAAGAACAAAAGACACTGGAATATGCGTCTAAAAGCTGCTTGACACTGCTTTTCGTGCTGAGAAAGAAAAAGAGACACTGACATTGTCTAAAGAACACTGTATCTGCCCTCCCCTGCACAAGACTACTCCTGATCTAAGCCAAGCTTAACCTCAGCACCAGCTTTGGGCCTCTGAATATATCATCAGCTTCCACCTGCATGTCACATTATCGCCCTGTTGCATATTGCTCTTACTGGTTTCCGCTTGTGGTCTCGGCATGGCGAGCTGTCTCAAGATGTAGCCGCTATTGCTACCATAATTGTTGAAATATCAGCCATTGTAGTTGTTCACGACTGTTGTCTGTGTTGTTTATGTTGTTTATACAGAGCTGCACATCTTGAACACGATGCAGCAAGGAGATCTTGCTATGAGGGATTCATATTGTCAAACCCTCACATTTCTTTAAAGACAGATAAAGCAGACTAATTCAAAATTTCGATCAGATTTTTGTAAACTGTAGACTTAACGATAAAAACACCCGGATGTGCTGCAGTGAGTGATTGGGAAGGTATGGAAGCAATTCAATGTCTAAAAGCACGTTGACAAGCAGCAGAATTATATGCTCTCATCAGAGCCTGCATTCTGGTTAAAGATTAAAGTTCATTCCTTCATGTTTTCGCCCATATTTTCACGCGGTCCGAAACATGTAGGAAAAAGGGGAATGAATTATCTAATTAGGGTTACAATGATTTGCACCAGGCATCACACAAATGTCACACACGATATTGAATACATAAAGACGAAAAGAAAAAGGTTCAGTGAAAACACGACCACTTGCAGCCTCAATCAGACAAAAGTAGTAACATTACTATCAACTGAAAAGGTCATTTATTATTACTATCAGGAGTCAAATTAATAATGCAATTAAAATAGTCAATTGTTATTGTTGCTGTTAATAATGTTTGTATTAATATACTTTTATAAGTATGAAAATAGATTTGATACATATGCCAAGCTGTCAAGGCTATGAATGAAAGTGAGAATGAGAGAATGAACTTGACCATTGTTCTATATTTCACCCGCAGTACAGAGAATGCAGCAACTGAACTCCAGTAAGTCCTCACGAATCCTAACAGAGTTTCACCCAAAAGGTCACTCCTCTCTGGACTGATGAGTATATGAGTATTTGAGTGTATGATATTGTATATGTATTGCATGTTAACAAAACGAGCAAACTAACAAACTAACAATAATGCCAAAAACAGCTCCTCCAAAGACTCCTGGAAACATCGTGGGGGTTTTATGTTTCTATAAATTTTAAATCAGATTAATGTGTGTTAATCAAATTTCCAATCTCTGGAGAATGTGAAACTGTCTCACACCGTCTCAGGTGTTAAATGACGACAAGAACCACCTCATGAGTCAAAGGTCGAGCACACAGTGATGACGTAAGAGCCTAAATATTTGCCTATAGCCTACAGCCTATGCCTAGGTCCGGCTCTGGAAGGAGTGCAGGTTGTTCACTCACGACTTCACTCCCCGACTTTTCATCTGCCTTCCGCCGCCTCGATCTGAGAAATCATAATCATGGCCAAGGACATGACTCTGCTGTGGGGCTCCGGCTCTCCTCCCTGCTGGAGGGTGATGATCACCTTGGAGGAGAAGAAGCTGCAGGGCTACAACCACAAACTGCTCTCCATTGAGAAAGGGGAGCACAAGTCGCAGGAAGTGTTGGACATGAATCCCCGGGGACAGGTACGTTCACTCCATGCACTCCGTTTTCTTACAATCCATTCAGATTCTCACATAACGCCAATCTGCTTCTTCTTTTCTTTTTTATTACTGAAAAAAAAAATTCTTGAAGCTTCCTTCCTTCAAACATGGGAGCTTTGTCCTGAACGAGTCCTATGGCGCCTGCATGTACTTGGAGGTGAGAACTTGGCCAAAGTGCTTAACTTTTTATCCCACAAAGTAATTTGTTTGTGTGTGTGTGTGTGTGTGTGTGTGTGTGTGTGTGAGACTTGACACTACAGAGGGGAAGAAACCGGAGCTCCGAGCAGCTGTTCATAATGTTTGCTCTTCTCATGTGTTCGACAACAGAGCCAGTTCAAGTCCCAGGGAAATGAGCTGATCCCCCGGTGCGCTGCTGAGCAGGCCATGATGTACCAGCGCATGTTTGAGGGCCTCACGCTCACCCAGAAAATGGGTACGTGGCCGAAAGCTGAGGTGTTTTCCCACTGTTTTGCTCCCCAAGGTGTAACCTGCTCATCCTGTAAACCCTGCGTCCTAATATCTTGATATAAGACTCCTAACAACATTTTAACCACTTGGATTAAGTGAGCTTTTAATGTATAACCAGGATGCTGGATCTCCCTCTCCCTCTCTCTCTCTCAGCAGTAGAGTTTTGTTGTTGCCAGTCAGAGGGCTATCATTTGGGACTTTGAGCCGCATTGCACTTGGCAACGACATGCATCATACAACACCCCCCACCCCCCAGAGGACTTGAGTTGTTCGGAACACATTTGCCACGCTCTAATGAGCATCGCATTCACACACAATTGAGCTGTGGCACAATGCCTTAAGTCTGTGCCTCACAACAGGTAGTGCTGTAGAATGGTCATATGTTGATCCAGCGCAGGATCACATGCCCAAACCAGCCTGCAGCTGAAGTCATGGGACAGGGTAGTGCCGAAAAGAAGAGAGCTGAATTTCCCAGTTAATAACGAATAACTTGTGCATATTGCATAAGGTTAACCAGTAGACTTCTTCAAACTTTAACAGACACATTTTAACAGTTTGGTTTGACACTGATTACATAATAATATCCTTCCTGACTGACCCCACCCTCATGGAGCCAGAAAACAGTGTGAGGGTGCATGATGTACAACGTCATTCCTGACACACTTCCAAACCGTTTTTTTTTTTGTGGTTGTTTTTTCAGCGGATTTTATCTACTACAACCGGAAGGTACCTGAGGGAGAGCGACGCGACTCTGCTGTGAAGAGAAACAAGGAGACCTTGTGTGCTGAGTTGAAGCTGTGGGAGGGATACCTGCAGAAGGTAGATGCCAACATAAAATACAATGGCATCGCACACAAGACATTTCTAAAAGAGAGAAGGGGCTGCAGAAGTCAGCTTTGTGCCACAAACATTCAGTTTATTTGTGCAGTTGAACTCGCTGGTTTTAAAGGTCCTATAGTTTTTTGATTTTTTTTTTTAAGCTTTACTGAATGAATTTGGAAAGTGCTGTGAAATTACAACTTCGATTTGCTTCATGACACAAAAATTAACCGTTAATCTTTTCAACGTGGTTACAGGACCTGTTGGTTAGAGATGCCTTTTTAAAAAAAGAATCAAATCTATTTATAGAGTGCATTTAAAAACAACAACAGTTGACCCAAGTGCTGTACTTTAAAAGAATCCTAAAGTTTTTTTATTTTGGTACAAAATATGAAATGTTGACAAGTTGTGGTTTTACATTGTGTTATGTGCTGCCCTTACAAGCAAGCCACTGCGACCAGCCAAGAAATAGTTTGCATGTAACACCAAGCAAAAATGCAACTTGCACATGCATCTACTGTATAATGTTTAGTTAGCTAAGCTATAACCACCATCACTGCTGTCACTGTAAATGTTCGAACTACCCGATCATGAATGTGTGGTCTTCCAGGCATCGGGTTCCTACCTGGCAGGAAAGAGCTTCACACTGGCTGATGTGATTGTTTTTCCAGGCATTGCTTATCTCTTCCGTTTTGGGTAAGTGACTAAAAACAGGGTTAAGCTGCATGAATGAACGGATGATAATAAAACGCAATGTGAGCCTAATGACTGTTCTCCCTCCTGTAGGTTGAATGAGGAGCGTTACCCTAAACTGACAGAATACTACAACTTGCTGAAGGACAGACCCAGCATCAAAACCAGCTGGCCTCCCACCTGGCTGGATGACCCGCAGGCAAAAGACCTGTTGAAAGACATCTGAGAATCAAACACACACTAACTAAATGTCACCACTTCTTGCATTCCACTGCTTTAGCCGACTGCAAGTAACAAGCATTTGCTGTTACTGTGCCTGTATATTTAAAGTGACTTAAACAATGCGATTCTTCTATCTTTTAAACAAAAAGCAATAAAAATGATTTCGAATTTTGCCTGTTTTATTCATATCGATACCAGTTTACTCTGAGCCTTCTTTTGACTGGAATGTTAGTCACAGAGGACTGTGAGGAGGAGCAATCCAGTTTTAAGTTTACTTTAGTTTTCTCAAGTTTGCAAAGAATATGGCTGAATGGAATGTTGTTTTGTTCTACTAAAAAAAGTGAAACATGTAAACATAACATGAGTTGGAGATAGAACAAGACTCGGGGCATGTTGCATATGACACAATGGTGATTAATGTGCTGCGTGCACACCGTAAGTAAATGCAGTAGAACGTAACCATTATTGGCAGAATAAACCATAAATACTAAACATAAAACCATATGTATTGCTGAGCAATGATTTATAGTGCCTATAACTACAGATTTCTAGACCAAAATACTGTATATTTGACTGTGGTATACATCCATAATGTTCCGACACCGGCACTCTTATCTGAACTTTTCATACACTGAAGTTCGACCGTATCCCTCAGCCAGCAGGGGAGCGTAGTGCGGTTCATGAGTGACTGAGACAGCCACATTAGCTGTCCGCAGTACTCATCTTTCGTCACAGAGAAGGTTTGTTTACATGTTGAATAAAACCAATTGCGTCTATTAGTGAATTGAAAGCAGAACAAAGGCTGTTATTGGCACTTGGCAACATCTACATGAATGTTGAAATCAGCCACTCTAATGACTTTATCTCTGCTGAGCACCAACTCAGATAAAAAAAGTGACAATTCAGATAATAGGTCCATCGATGGTCTCACCAGGGGGCGGTTGATGGACGAGGACCACACGCTCTTCGCAGCGTCTTCATCAGGTGCAATGTCAGTGCCACCGGCCTGTAGCTGTTGAGGTTCTTCGGGTGCACTGCTTTTCATAATGGATTAAAAAGAAATTAAAGTCTAAATGACAATGGATTAATTTGCATTATGAAAGTTCAATGTAAGCTTTTAATGGTGATAAAAAAAATGTACATGTTGAATCTGATTATAGTTAATTGTTTATCACATCATCAGAGTTTCATATGCAAATACATTTAAGGCTGCATGGTGACTGTTCTGAAACCGTTCCACAATTAGAACATTTCTACAAAACAGCAGAACCATGTATTTTAATGAAATACATTCATGCCACAGATATTTGATTTAAAAAATGAATCAGAATGATTTCATATATATATTTTCTTATTTAAATGATAATGAATGTCATAGAACATTTTGCGCAGGCCTACTGTATACTGTATAAACACAACTGGGGACAACAACCAGTTAATGAAAATTTGAATTGATCAGTGCTGGTGGTAGTGATGGTTCTGATAAAGCTGATCTGACCATGAGTAAAGTAGAATGAGTTATTGTGAGTCATAATTCTGCAGTTTAAACCATTACATACACAAATGTGGTTGTTGTTGGCAGATGGGAGATCTGCAGCATGAATGTGCATCACAGAAATAACAGGCATCCATGTCATAAAAGGAAAGTTTCCAACATTTTGTTGAACACATGACACAAAGAATTGAGGCTGTTCTGAGAACACAGGGAGGCCTCACCCACTGGGGTGCTCCTTTTGAAGTACCTGCTGAGAGAACATATGAATTTATGATTAATATCACAGTAAAGCTCAACCATTTACACATTTGACTTGGGTGGAGTTGAGATCAATGGTTTACTTTATTGTCAAAGTACAATCAATCTACGGAACAAGGTGACAATCCGCCATCAACAGACGACATGTCCAGTTGCAATGGATGGTCACTCAAAAAAAAGGTTTAACAGTGTCAGTAATGCAAACTTTTCCCCCCAAGGACGTAACAGCTTTCATCACTGTCTTGAGCTTCCTGATCAATCCACTGGGGGCAATGTAGAGGTCATGTGTTTGCCACAACCACGATGGCCTAACAAGGTCAGGAATGTACGTTTCACTTCCATTTAAAGTTTTGTTTTTGCCACCTGTACGGTGTGGGTTGAGTCAATTTCCTTTTTTCCCAAATATTTTTCATCACTTTGGACGCGTGCCACACCAACAGTATGATTGGTTTTTAGATTGTGCAAACTAAGTCATTTAACTAGGTTTGTTAACTGCATGGATGAATTTGCAAGACTTATCACCCTTTGTTTTTATAGGAAAAATTTCAAATGTCCTCAGTTCACAACATGCGGACACAGCGATGCCAACTTGAATATCTTAAAGAGTTACATAATGGTAGCAGAGCGAGGTGGTGTTGGCTGCAGTCACTTTCATTCTCCAGCAGGGGTTCTATAGCTCAGTGTACTGCGGAGAACAGATGAAGACAGCCAAGAAGAAACCCGTTTATTCCACTTTACACTTTATTGTTGCTGGACAATGTTGTCCATGGAAGAACATTCAAATGAAATAACCATCAAATGAAATCAAGTATCATTCAAATAGCGTAACAACATATAAAATACATTAATTATCGGAATAGAGGACTGTGGGGTGGATGACCCTGTTACCTCCGATACATTAACAGTATCGCTTCTACACCTTTTAACTAAGATCAAGTGTATAAGTTCTTTTCAGTTAAATATCTTATATAATATAGTTATTATCCCCAGAGTCCCTTGTGATCAGGGCAACGTTACCTTAAACAATGATACACACTCTGTAAACCTGTTGACACACTGTTCTGATTCTACTATTGAAGTAACCATTGTTGCAAAGGCATCATATAATATGAGTCAATCAGGACTGACTAAAATTAGTTTTCTCTTCCTGGACGGTTGTTTGGCCTGTTCTCACTTCACATATGCCGGCTGCGTCCTTATCTTGTAAACCAAACAGTTAAACTGCAGAGTGTGAAAACGTGTTCATGCCAGCTCCCGACTTGTGATTGATTTGTGAACCAATCACCAAATTGTGAATTTGTTTACAATAAAAAAAAGACAGAGGAGACAACACACACAGCACTATGGTTGTAACAAACACAGTGAGCAACAGGAAGAAGTGTTAGAGCAGGTTGACAACTGCTAATAAAAATAAATAATATAATGTAAGTTTTTGCACTTACAGTTTTATGTTGTCATAGGTAGGTTGTGTTACATGTCTGTAGAGGCAGGTACCTAAAGGTTATTACACCAACAGCAGCTCTTCTCTGGTCCTCGCAGACACAACACAGTACTATGGCTGTAACGAGCACACAGTGAGGAAGATAAAACCTCTTAGAGCAGGATGACAATGCAAAATAATTACATATAATATATTTAAGTTTAAGTGGTAAGTTTTAGCTTGAAATCTATTGCCCCAAAGTAGTCAGAAAAAAACATTAGTATAAGTATGAAACACTTAATATGCTTTATGTTAGATGGCTTATTATTCCTTTCCCTATATGATTGGTAGTCTACAGTTGAATTCTAGGATCTGATTGGTGGTCTACAGTTGTCTACAGTGCCTTGAATGAGGCTTATGATTGGTAGTCTACAGTTGAATATCCCGGATCTGATTGGTAGTCTTCAGTTGAACCGACCCAATTAGAGGACATAATAGTCTAAAGTTGTCTACTATTTTGATAATCAAAAGCATATTATCAATATATTAGGTACACATCTCAGTAAAACCAATGCAACTGAACAAAACCACGACTTACAGCCTCAAAAATGACCATTGCAATAAAGCATCATCAATAGAAACTGACGAATATAATCCTCATGAAGTGAGGGTTGTAGTTGTATTGTCTAGAGATAGATAGTTAATATACACATAGGGAAATTCATTTCTCAGTAGTTTATATGACTGTTATGATAAGAGGGAGTGAGCATAAAGAGAAGAATACAAACAACAAGAATCAGGAGCATAAGGAGAGAAATAAATATAAGAAGACATTATTCTGAAATCCTTTCCTCATCAGGTGATTCTTATTTAGTTTACTAAAACACGACTATGTCATGTGACACAGATTAACAGGAAGCTATTTAAATAGAAGCTTTACCTAAATGTCAATTAAATTTTTTTCATGGCGATGCTCTTGATCCATATTTAATATTCAACATTCAGAGGGGCTGAACCGTGGAGTGGACGGAGCAAGTCCCTATTCCATCTCCCTGCTCCAAAAATCAATTTAATATACGGTCCCTAGGTGGGGGATGTATCAGATATTAAACTGATAAGAACAGATACTACACTTGATCTTAGCCAAGAGGCCAAGAAGCGATATTTTAAATAGATCGGAGGTGACGGACTCATTCTCTTCACAGTCCTTCTCACTGAGAGGTCTGAAGACTCAATGAACAGATCAGCGACAGGCGGTGAAACGAGACTGAAACATGACGAACCACAGTCGAGGGAAAGAATCGCTGCAAATGAAATTATTTTAAAAGAAGCAAACATAGTGACATGGACTCCTGGACTCTTCCGGGTCACGTGGTACGTTTGTGTTCAATGGGAGTTCAAGGCATTCGTTTTTGGGATAATGTTAAAATACACATACCTGTGTGTATGTTTCACGAATAATAATGACAAAACGTAGCATTTGCTGATTACAAAAAATGCCATGTAATGTGTAATCAGTAACTGACAACTGTTCAAAGTAATCTGACCCAACCCTGTTAACAGTACACTGAAGTGTAGCTCTCTCTGCTGGATACTTAGGATAAATGCAGCTCATTCACCACCTGCTGCTCCTCTTGCTACACCTTTTCAGTCAGTCAAGTTACATCTTTATCTACGTTTCTATGTATGCAATTCACAGCAAGAGGAACCACGTAGAAAATGTTTGAGTGAATGAGGAAATAGAAAAAAATTCGACCTGACTGGGAAAACAAGCTGGGAATCAGCAGCAGAATAAATCATAGTGGATTTTCACATGTGGGGAAAGAGCATCAATAATGACACTTGATGACAGTTCAAATCAAAACTAGAGTGCAATGAAGCTAAACAACGCTATTGAAATGACCAAGAAGAGTATACAGTCAATCACAGTGCGATCTGCTAAGATGAAATTTTGTATAGCGCCAAATCACAACATACATTGTCTCAAGGCACTTTACATAGTGAGGTCAATAGTACAATATTACAGAGAAAACCCAACAGTTCCTATTATGAGCAGCACTTGGCGACTGTGGTGGAGAAAAAACTCCCTTTTAACAGGAAGAAATCTCTAACAGAACGAATGCAATGTTAATACATGGGGATATATATATATATATAAATTAAATGCTGGGACTCCATTAACAGACAGATGGAAGATACAAACATAAAGCTGCAACATGATCCATTTTAAGTCAGTTAGGAAAATTTGTGACAAGGTTTGTTACGAGTAAAACTTATAAAGTATTGCATTTTTTCAGAATAGATTGAATGTGATAATGTATTTAACAGGAATAATCAATATATTTTTAAAATGCTGACTAGAGGCTGATGAATTAAAATGGCTGATATATGGAAGTACAAAAATGCAGTTTTAGCCTTTGGTATTCAGTTTGGTTTTCTATATTAAATTATACTCAGAGTGACAAAGACATGCAGAATGGGTATAGGTTAATTGGAGATTCTAAATTGACCGTAGGTGTGAATGTGAGAGTGAATGGTTGTCCGTCTCTGTATGTGGCCCTGCGATAGGCTGGCGACCTGTCCAGGGTGAACCCCGCCTCTCACCCAATGTTAGCTGGGATTGGCTCCAGCCCCCCCCCCCCGTGACCCTTAAATGGATAAAGCAGTAGACGATGGATGGATGGATGAATGGATGGATGGATGGATATTCAATTCAATTCAATTTTATTTGTATAGCGCCATATCACAACATACATTGTCTCAAGGCACTTTACAAAATGAGGTCAATATTACAATATTGCAGGGAAAACCCAACAAATCCCACAATGAGAAAAGCACTTGGCGTCGGTGGAGAGAAAAAACTTCCTTTTAACAGGAAGAAATCTCTGACAGAACCAGACTCAGTTGTGGGCGGTCGTCTGTCTCGACCGGTTGGGGTGAGGAGAGAAATGAGGAAGAGAGGAGAGGTGGGCAGAAAGAGGGTGGGAGGAGAGACAGTAGGAGAGAAGAGAGAGAGAGGACAGTTGTACAACCACCGCTGTAATCTCTACCAGACTGATACTTATAATTAAAAAATACAATTATGTTGTTGTTATTATTAGTGATGATTAATATAATATTAATATTAATAATAACAATAATAATGACGGGTTTGGGTCCTGCAGCTCTGGGGTCAGAGATACACTAGGAGAGATAGAAAACACAAACAGGGTTAGTGACATGTACTGTAAACATATCGGGGGATGCGGGGGTAGTATAACAGTTGCTTTAATTTCTACCAGACTGATACTTATAATTAGTGAAAACTGATACTTATAAAAACAGTGATGTTATTAATAATAATGATAGTAATAATAATAATGACGGGTATGGATCCTGCAGCTCTGGGGTCAGATCTACTAAGGGAGAGAGAAAACAGAGTTAGTGACATGTAATGTAGATACATGGGGGCAGAGAGAGAGAGAGAGAGAGATAGTTCTATTTCAATTTGTATTATGATAACATTCCTGTTTCTCTAGTCGTTGTGCTGTAACTGTATCCAATACAAAAAGTTATAAAGACATTGATACAGATAGTGCAGACAACAGTGATGTTGGCGATAATTTTGTGTGTGTGTGTGTGTGTGTGTGTGTGTGTGTGTGTGTGTGTGTGGATAGTCTAGATCATACTTGTTACTGCTGATTGCAAGCAAAATTGCCTCTTGGGCACAGTATAGCTTCACTGTATTCTACACTCCTCAGGTCCCCAATGTGCAGCACAGCCCTTTCAAGTTAACCTGATGAGTGGCATCGCACGGTGGAACTCAGACAGGATCTCGGATGCTGTTTGGTGGCAGAGGACGGCACCACAGAATCTACTCTGCCCCACTGATAGGCCGCCTCAACACCAACTGTCGGTTGCTGTTCAGGGAGACTGTGGAGGAGAATTTCCAGGTCCCTGCTAATGTCCTCCAAATCTGGATTGCAGGGGAGGACCATGACAAGCAGCCACAGCACTTCAACCAGCTGTACAGAACACACTGGGGCAACACCCTCTATTGCCGCACAAAGAGGGATGATCTTGTTGATGCTGCTGTGGTACAGACAGTGAAGATGACCAAGCACTACGCACTGGCACAACAGGTCATCAGTGCTCAGCACAACAGACTGATGTACACGATGGTGAGACTATTGTGGTTCGCTCACATCAGAGTTCTCGCAGCAGTCCTGAGAAGAGCACCATTTTTAAATCTTATGAGCGAATCCAGCACCGGATTTTGGTGGAGGATCCAATTTTTAGGAAGGCAGGGATTCCTCTACCAAAAATGATCATCAAGACGGCGAAGGACTACATTTGTTGCCAGGAAACACTTCTCAATCTGCATGCCACACAACAGCCATCCATCATATCCATCACCATCTCTTCTGCAGACCTACCACCAGCACCACAGCACCACCCCCCCCAGCCCATAATGTCAGATCCATCGACATCAGTCCCTCCAAATCTGCCCGAGAGTCAATTAGTCGGGTGGTCTAGATCAACACAATATAAACGTAGTAAAGTAGTAAAGTGCAGGAACACCCCTCTGAAGCTCGTAGCAAGCTGTTACGGGTGCAAAAATTACCAATCTGTTCCCTCTGTGGCCAAATAACCCAGGGACATAAAATATACAAAAAAGACTTAATGCCCAGTCTCCATGACTTCCTCTTCAAAGGGTCTGGGCAACAGAGTGTTTGCCAGGTACGAGCACTTCACCTCTGTTGCTGACATGAAAGATTGAACTGTAATTTAATTATTGTGATTGTATTGTAAATAATTCCATCTCACTGAAGACTGTTAATTTTCTTTATATATATATTGTAAATGGTCTTAATTAAGGTAAGAAATGTTGTTTACCTGTAAATTATCACATGCCATTGAACACTGATTATTTTATTTTTATATCGTAAAGATTCCTCACTAAAGCTTGCTTACCTGTAATTAATTGCATCTCATTGGATACAGGGTAATCTATTTGTTTTGTGTTATTAGTTTTTACGTTCATATTGTTCATATTATTCATGTTTTGTTTGTTTTATTTATTCAATACAGTGTTCAGTACTAAACAGTGTGTTGTGATACATCAGTCGATGAATGCTACAATGAGAGTATAATTATACATGTGCATATATACAACAATATCTATACATTTTGCACATTTAAGAGCTACAATTAGCCACAGAAATACTGAAATAATATTAATAACTGTGTACCTGTAGAAGACAGCGCCCCCATGTGACCAAAAAAGCAATAACTCTTACAGTGTTGATGTCAGGTAGGTGAGCAGGAAATGCAGGATGTGGCAAAAAAGGATATTTAATAATAAAACGAATAACTCAAAATCCAAACAAGGGTGTCCACACTACGTAGTAAAAAAAAAGAAAACTGAAACACTGGAGCCAGGGGAAAAATCACAGTGATCAGACTTGAACAAAAATCACACACCGGGAGACAATCATAGTTACAGACTTGGGGTAAACAGCAGAAACAGACCGGGGAAGACAACAGGAACCGACCAGGGAAAACCACAGGAACAGACGTCTCAGGACAGAATGGGGGGGGGGGGGGGGGGGGGGACAGACGATCTGACACAGACAAAGGGAAGCACTGAGACTAAATACACACAAGGTGGGCGGGGCAAAATGAACACAGGTGAGACACATTAGGAACAGGTGCAGACAATCACAGGGGCAGGAGACACAGGAAAAACAAAGTGAACAGACACGAGACAGGGAAACACGAAGTACAAAAACTAATTCAAAATAAAACAGGAAATACAAAACACGAGATCATGACAGTTGATTTCAAAATAATGAATAGACAGTTTAATAAGTTTTCCTCCCCAGGGAGTTCAGTCCAGAAGAAAGCCTCTATTTGCTGCATGAACCACAATTACTCCTAGTTTTGTAAGTCACTCTTCAAAACGAGCAAGATGACAAAGTTAACTATTATTCCATTTTAGCATGTATATTTGTGTGTTGTCATAATGCATATCACTGGTATGTAATGAAAGAACTAAGGACCAAGAAAGTTATTTTCGGATATTATTAGCAGGAAAAATATGTTTATAGATCTTTAAGATTTCCTTTGTGTATGATTACAGGTGAGACTCCCCCACGACCAGTCATACAGTTTAGATTCCTTCTTTGGGGATGTAGACCCATCCAAACTAATGTTGCAGAGACTGTTGACCTCATCTGTATCAATTCCATTTGTGTGATATTGGCCATTATAGTTTTTCATCACCAATTTACCCTGATACATCTTAAAGCCAACGGAATGTGCGGCATTATCAACAGTCTCATATCTATTAGTATAAGCAAATTCTCCAAACTCACGTCCTTCATTAATGTGACTGGACAGTTTTTTCTCAAGTGTACTTGTGTGAGAATGTAATGTTTTTCTAAATGGCATCTATACACTTTTTTCACTTACTATCTGATTTTCTTTTGGACTATTGGGAAGTTGATGAAAGTAGTTCAGTATTTATGAGGCTAATTATGTTTCAATTGCTATATGGGCAAAATGATCATATATTGTTGGTGCTCATGCCTTACAGGTGAGACTCCACCACGACCAGAATACATGCAGTTGAGATTCAGGAGGACAGGAGACCACAGGAGAAGTCTATGGTGCAGGCCGCCACCCATAATGTTTCTATTATATGTAGGAAATTATCAGATATAGTTGTATGCACATGTGTGTGGCTGTGGGAGCAGCTTCCTCTCTGCAGGCCTGGCTGGGCTACACCTGAGAAGGATCAACTAATCTGCACTGGTTCAAAAGCTCTGGCTCCCTGTGTCCAGATTGTTTTACCTGTTCAGCAATATATGGTGCATGGACTGTATTTATATAGCACTTTTCTAGTCATTGTAACAAACCTTAGATATAGCCAAAGAATCTTGGGAGGCTCAACCATGTCAGCACCACACCATGGTACAACATGTGTCTACCATTAGGGAGAGGATGAAGACCATCTACCCCATTGTCCGCGAGCATATGGAGAAGGTTCAACGTGAGGAACAAGCTACCTATAACTGCAGGGCCCAACCCAGGGAGTTCGACCCAGGAGACAGAGTATTGGTACTTGTCCCCACAGCTGAATGTAAATTCCTGGCAACATCCAAAGGGCCCTATGAAGTCTTTGAGAAAGTTGGGGAGGTAAAATACAAAGTGCGACAACCAGGAAAATGATCGCCGGAAAAGGTACATCATGTAAATCTTTTAAAAAAGTGGCATGCACGTGAGGTTTTGTTGAGTTGTCTGCCCCCTCCAGAGTCCAGCGAACTCCCCAGGAACAAGGTGGCTCTGGGTGATGAACTAACACCTCAGCAGCAACAGGAAACACAATAGCTGGTGGACCAATTTCAAAACGTGTTCTCAACCAAGCCTGGATGCACACATCTATAGAGCATGAGATACGAACATACCTGGTAAGGTGGTCCATCAACGCCCTATCTGGTGCCAGAGGCACATAAGGGGGTAATAATAGAAGAGATAAAGAAGATGCTTGAACTGGGGGTGATAGAAGAATCACAAAGTTCGTGGTCGAGCCCCATAGTTTTGGTACCAAAAACAAAGATGTTTTCTAATGATTTTAGAAAAGTAAATGAGATATCTGAGTTTGACTCGTACCCAATGCCCCTGGTGGATGATCTGATAGATTGTCTAGGTCACGTCCGTTCTACAACAAGATGACCTGACCAAAGGCAACCAGTGAAGGCCTCTTCCAGTACAAAATGCTGCTGTTCGGATTGCATGGGCCCCAAGCAACATTCCAAAGACTAATGGACAAAGTATTGTGGCCCCATAGATCTTATGCAGCAGCCATGTCATGTGGATGACATTGTCATCCATAGCCCAGACTGGGAAAGTCATTTACTGAGGGTACAGAAGGTATTAGACTCCCTAAGATAAAGCAGGACTCACAGCTAATCACAGCAAATGCAAACTAGCCTTTAGTGAGATAAAATACTAAAGGCTAGTTTGCATTGAGAGGGGCCTTGTGAAGCCCCATCATGCTAAATTGGACACAATTCAAAGCAGGCCAAGACCATTATCCAAAAAACAGGTTAAGTCATATTACAGGAGATTTGTACCCCACTTTTCTAACCTTGTGGCTCCCCTGACAGAACTGACAACTAAGAAACATTCAAGGTTGGTGAAATGTACCCAGGCCACAGAGGATGCCTTCTGTGCACTGAAGAGGGCACTCTGCTTCCAACCAGTGCTGGTAACCCCAGATTTCAACAAGGAGTTTGTGGTGCAGGCAGATGCATCCAATGTTGGATCCAGGATGGTGAGGAACATCCAGTGCTTTACATTATCAGGAAGTTGGCACTGCATGAGAAGAGGTATGCTACATTGGAAAAAGAATGTTTGTCTCTAAAATGGAGTATAGAGACTCTCAGTACTATCTTCTGAGACGCAAGTTCACTTTGGTAACTGACCATGCACCCCTTAAGTGGATGGCAAAGAACAATGAAAACAACAGGTGGATCACAAGATGGTTCCTGAGCCATCAATTAATTAATCATTAATTCATCATTCATTTCTCTGTTGTTCAACGGGCAGGGAAAAGACATGGCCACGCACCTGCTCTGTCACGCCGGGACGTCCTGTGGGCCCCCGTTCCTGTGAAGGGGGCCTGTCGCCAGGGGAGGGAGATATGTTACATTCCCTCCTGCTGGCTAAAAGCCTACAGACCAAAATGGCCGATCTGGGAAAACTACAACTCCCATGTGCTGCCGGCTGGAGGGAATGAGCTGCAGCTCATTAAGCGGATTAAGAGAGCAAGGAGGAAAAATAGGGCAGAGGAAGAAAGACTCCAAGATGGTTGGGTGTAAGGTTTTTGTGGAAGAGACCTAGAGAGTTAACCTTTGAATGAGAGAATAAAAGAAAACTTTTTTTTTTACAGGCATTTCACTGCATTTTTCTTGGGAAACCAGGTAAAATCTTTGACAAATTGGTGTAGCTTCCCCCACATCAATGTCATGTTATCTAGTACATGGGTTTGGGAAGAAGCGTCTGAAAATAGAGAAGAAAACGACAAAATTAGGTTAGACAATTGCTTCTTTTTAACATCAGGCAAATGACCCAACAACCTGTCCAGGTTCCTTAGTGATTCTGAATTTTTCTGCCTTGCATGATACAATCATCTGAGTTAACTGATTCTTCAGCCCTTTCACCCCTCAAACTTGATGACATTTCACCCAAATAAACCACCAGAACAGCTGTTGTTATTTCGAAAGAGATATATGGTTTTAGCTTGTTTACATGACAAGCTGGGCAGACCTTTGTCTGTCAGGAGTAGAAATCAAATAATTCAGATCTGAGACTGGATGAAGAACAGTAAGGACCTGAAAACCTTGCCAATGGGAGCAGTGCTGGAAACTGATCACCTGGGCTAAAAATATGCACTTCAGCTCGACGATCATATAACCGCTTCATTTTCTTTTGAGAGTTTTCCAAATTAGCTTAGCCATTTTACCTGCCTTGTACAAACGTCTTTTGAAACCACTGACATAGTCGAGCAGATTTGTTAGAGGAAAAGGCTCCTTCCAGTCAGCCTGTAGCACAGCTGACTGTGTTTGGCCATACTGACCACGAACAGTATGGCCAAACACAAGGTGATTTGGACTAAAACCAGTTTTCTCCTGTGTTATCTCACGTGCAGCTAATATTAACCATGGCAACCTTTCTCCCCAGTCACAACCCAGCTCTGTGAAGTGACTCATCAATAGCTCCCTGGCTTTCTGGATGGTAGGCAGTTGATTGGGCATGCTTTATAGGAAGGACTTCTAAAACCTTGAGAGGTTAAATTTGTTACCTGATCACTTGCAGCAATGTCGGACGAGCACAAATAAAATAACATATGGGCGTAATGTTAGCCTGGCTCCAAAAGGGGTCAAAGAGAATGCGCATAGAGTCTGACGATGACACAGAGCTTCAGGAGCCAAATCATAGTACTTCTCGGTGACTTCAACATCCAGAAAGAGAAGTTAATATCTCAGCTCCTTCGCTCTCTCACTGGTAACCAACTCAATCTTATATTCATCAGAAACTGCTCTACCACCGAGTTCTCTGTCACTCCTCTACGTGACCACTTGTTCATTTCATAGTCTCTTCCCCTCTCTCAAACTCCCAACCCTCCCTCTTCCACTCATACTGTACCAGTCCGCTGTTACCTTCGCTCCCTGTCTCCCTCCTCTCTTGGCTCATCTGTCCTATCGGCTCTCCCCTCTGTCGACTCCTTCTCACTCCTGTCCCCTGACTCTGCCACAAACACTCTTCTCTCTACCATGTCCTCTTCCCTGAACACCCTCTGTCCTCTACCCTCTCCGCGGGCTCGCCCTACCCATCCAGCTCCGTGGTTATCTGACTCAGTGCGGTCCCACAAAACCTCCCTGCGAGCAGCTGAACGACACTGCCGCAAATCCAAATGCCCTGACGATCTTCTTTCCTATAAATCTCTAATTTCCTCTTTCTCTGCTTCCTCATCTGCTTCTAAAATCTCTTTCTTTGAATATAAAATTCAGTCTTCCTTCTCCAACCCCAAGAAACTTTTTTTTCCATTTTTCTCTACCCTCCTCGAACCCCCCACTCCCCCCCCTCCCTTTGTCCGAGCGACTTTGTAAACTACTTTACAAAAAAGATCGATGACATTCGCTCTTCAAAGGATCAAATGACAATTTTTTGCTCTGAGAACAACTGCCTCATTGTCAAAGACATAAAGCTTGGGTGCAAAGTATGGAGCAAAATTACATCACTAGCTGCGCAGGCACAGAAGGGTCTGCGGCTATCAAGTGAATGGAGTCAATGTGTAATATCTGCTTTTGTCACTGACAAGGCTAGACAACAACTAGCATTGCGTAACAAAATAACGGAACACAGAAACTCTAAATCCAACTTAAAAGCAGCAGAGATTGGAAAGAATGTGATATGCAATGAAATGTGCAGGAAAATATAAGACATGCACAGGAAACAACCAGATACAATTTGTTGTGTCTTTTAAACAGCCTACAAATCCAGCAAGCATGGGTTTCCTTTTACAGATATGTCTATTGATGTGAGCGTGCAAGAGTTAAATGGAATGGTCGAGTTTTACACTCAGACAAAACGTGGTGATAACATCGACCATATTGCAACAAAGATGAAGAAAAGGGTAGTGTTGATAGATGAATCAACCACAATCAGTGGCAAGTCTGTGTTTGTCGTCTGTTTGCGGGCAGCTATAGCTGACACAGAGCCAGACACCATATTTTTTGAGCTGCTCGAGTCTGATGGGACAACAGCAATATCACAGAGACATTGTTGCCATGTCTTCACAAATATGGCTTTGATGACCATTTTTTAGGTGAGTGTTGTGTTTGTGGCCTTCGCATGTGATGGAACATCAGTAATGCTTGACAGAATAGCAAGGGTTGCTACGCAGCTTTGTGCTAGATTACCAGACCTGTTTGTGTGGCACTGTTCAAATCAACCTATGAACTGGCAGTTGGGGATGTTGTCAAGGATGTCAGTGGACTTAATTATTAAAAGATTTTCTTTGATAAACTGTACACTTTATATCATGCCTCCCCAACAAAACAGAGAGAATTGGTTCATTGCGCAGACTGTAGGTCAGCGTCTTCTTGCCATAGGACGTGATCTGTCAATAAGCTGGGTGGCATCAAGTGAGAGAACAGTCAAAGCTGTTTGGGAGAACTACAAAGTGCTTCAGGTACACTTTTCTAGTGCTACAAAGGATGTTACTAGGGATTCCACAGAGAGAGCAAAATACAAAGGGCTTCATGATGTTCTCACCTCTGTAACCTTTGTTTTTAATCTTGGAGTTGTGTATGATGCCCTGACAGAACTCAGTGATTTGTGAAAGATGCTCCAAAAGAGAGGCACAACGCTGCATGAAGCAGACAAGATGCTGGCTCGACAGAGTCGGGTCTTTGAGTCCATGGTGTCAACACCTGTTGCACAAATTCCTCAGCCGACATAACCACACCAATATCAGTAACTGATCTACAAAGAATTTACCTGACATAAACAACCAGGTTCCAATGAAACCAAGAAACTCACCTGCCTCTCACCGATTAGTATGTCCCCAACCCAGTATGAAAGACACCATGTGGAACATCTATTCCTCTGGCTAACTACCTCACCCAAAACTAACTGACTATCTCAACCCTAGTCTTCATGCAACAGTTTCGGTGGGTGATTTAAACACAAAGCCCAGTGACTCGGCCAGGCAACCAGCACGCTGGCGACCCACCTTGTCAGTCACGGATGTGTACTCTGGCCAAAACGAGTCCACGAATGAACATTGTTTCTTATACCTGTCAGAGAAAGAAAAAGCTAGTCAGGGGAAGCCACATGGATGGCTCAGCAGCAGGGAGCAAACTTCTTCTTCTCTGGTTTATGGCGGATCGCAAACCAAGATTTAAAGGTACATACCGCCACCTACTGTACCAGAGTGTGTAACCCCAGGCTTCATATACTTCAGGTTACATTCTTAGATCAAAATAATAATAATAATAATAATAATAATAAAACAAAAAAACAATAATGATTTAAAAAACAATAATTAAACAAAATAAAAAATAAACAATAAACAGAACATATACTATACTTTATGATGAGCGCCCTACATCATTCCCTAGTTTTCTCACTCATCCCTTACATCCCTTCCCGTTCTAATTCATAAATCTAATCACGCAAGATGTTCCCCTCCAAATTATATTTGCCACACCTCATAATTACATGTTCAACATTTTCAACTACAATACATACATCACATTTATCTGACATGCACTTATTTATTAAATAAAGAGTTGACTTAAATCTTGTTTCCAAACCTCAATCTTGAAAAAATCACTTCCTCTCGTCTGCATTTTCCTTTGAAAGCCTTCACGTTAATTGATTACTGTATGCTGTAATAGTGTCTCCCTTTAGTGTCTGTGTCCCACTTCTTCTGCCATGATCCCCTCACTACTTCTCTTATTAAAGATTTGGCCTCGCCTTTCCAAAGGGTACTCCCATTATATCATTATCATTCACTTTTAACGCTCTCTTGGCAATCTCATCTGCTTTCCCGTTACCCTCCACTCCATAGTAAGCAGGAACCCAACAAAACTGTACATCAATTCCATCTCTTTGTATTCTCAATAAAATCATTAATATTTCCAATAAAAAAATCAACTCTTATTGTTTCTTTTGAATTCAAGCTACTAAGAGCTGCAGCTGAACAAACAAAAACTCTTTCAGACCTTATATCTTCTATCCACTGCTAACAAAATAATAGCAACCACTTCTGCTGTAAATACAGACAATCTGTTATTAATTCTCTTACATATGGTCACATTAAACTCAGGTACATATACTCCTGCTCCATGACCACTCCCTGGATCCTTAGATCCATCAGTAAATACTATAATTATAATATTATATAATTAATTAATGTTGCAGGCTGCTCCTCTCCAGACCCCTTTAACTCTACCCAATATGCCAGTGACAACTTTGATCGTCTTAGGTATAATGGTAACTCATCAGGTTCAACTAGCAGTGCATTAGTAGGAGTTGTTCTAATTGCACCAATACAAAGTCTAAGAGCTCTAAATTGAATTCTATCAAATTTTTCCAGGACATTCTTGGCTGCAACCATATACCATATTCCCATAAGACAAATATGAACTTATTAAGAACCTATAAATGTTCAACAGTGATTGTTTATCTGCTCCCCATTTATAACCAGAAACTGATCTCATAAGATTTAGCACTTTCTTACATTTTGTTTCAACCTGTTTAACATGATTATTCCATATACATTTCTCATCAAACCATAATCCTAAATATTTGAACTCTGCTACCCTTTCCATACAATTTAAGGTGTACCTGTTCTAAATTTCTCTTTCTCGTAAAAAACATATTACATGACTTTGTGACTGACATTTTAAATCCCCATGACAATTTATTCACTTTCACTAAAGCATCTGCCGAAGATCTTCCTTTACAGAATCCACGTCAATATGCACCTAACAACCCCCTTCGTTCCAATTAGTATGACAATCTGTAAACAACCATTTTATTCCTCCGTTTGCACAACTGAGATGTAAGCGCTATAGGTCTTTAGTTTCCTGCATTATCTGGGTCTTTACCAGGCTTAGCAAAAGGCAACATCAAAGCACTTTTCCAGTTGCCTTTAACACCATTAAGACTGTTAAACTTAATATGGAAAGAAGGTGTTATACCTTCTTTCCATATTAAGTTTAACAGTCTTAATACACATTCTAAAACTTAAATATACTTGTGTTTCAGAAGTTGTTCCTTGACCCGGATGCACTGAAAACTATTCCAAAACTAATGAGTCTCAAGAACAGTGTTTTCTGAAGCTTCCACTTGTTTCACAGCACTATCAGATTTGATAGATTACATTGTTTTGTCTTTAGAAGTCCACTGAAGAGACCACACAAATGATAAACTGATAGTTTAGTACAAAATGGAACACAAGACAGCATTTGAGATTGTTTCTCTGTCATGTTCCTTTGGATATTCTGGTTGTGCAATCTTGTCTGACAGTTGACAAAAAAATACATATTTTAGCCCATAGAGGGACTGCTACTGAGAATGCATTTTTTTGTTTTGTAAATTCACATTGTGGTCTTACTCATGTAATTACATGCAGCTTAGGTAAAGCAACTTCAGGAAAATTCCATTGCACGTTCCTTGGCTTTTGCTGTTATCTCCACGGAGACTCAGGTTTTGATGGGGTCAGAATTGTTAAAATGTATTTAGATGTGTTCCAAAATGTACAACTGCCCCAGTCTTTTACACCATACCAGCATTTAATCTTCAAAGAGGTGTTCTGATGAATAAGCCCGGTCTGTGACCTCTGGACTTCCCCTGTGTTTCCTCTCTACCAGCACCTGCCTAAGCAGAGCCTGCCTCTGCCGTAGCATGCCACGGACGCCATCTGTTTCCTCCAGGACAGCCACCGCACCTGTTCATCGTTTCACTCACTTCACTTGCAACTACTTGGACAAAATAAAGCTATATCCTCCTATCCATGGTGCCTGAGTCCAAATCTGCTTTTGGCGTCCAAACTAAGTGCTAATCGTAACAGAACAATCTGGCCACTGAGATAGCGCCGCAGATCCAGATGCGCTATGCCAGGCATTAGCTTCGCAGGGAATATTGTTTGGATAACATGATAAGGTGCTCCATGATGTTATGAATAATTTAACAACCCTCGGTGCAAGTGTCGCCCAGCTGGGCATTCAGCTGAACCGTGTTACCGCCAGCCTGACTTCACCAGCTGCTAATCCACCACCAAGGCACCTGGCTCAACCTGCCCCTGCTCCTCTCCAACGGGAACCCCACATCCCCACTCCAGAACACTACAGCAGTGAGTTGGGCGCCTGCTCACATTTCCTTTTGCAATGCTATCTAGTTTTTTCACAACAACCAGCCACCTACCAATATGATGAAGCCAAAACAGTGTATTTGGTTAGTCTTCTCTCCGGCAGAGCAGCTCAGTGGGCAACTGCCGTGTGGGAGAGAGACTCAGTTAAAGGAAAAGAAATTTCCAGTCACCTGCTATCTCTTCACCAGGGTACTAAATCAGTGGCTGAATACTCAATCAAGTTTAGCATCCTGGCAGCGGAAAGTGGTTGGGATGAGGTCTCACTTCAGGGTGTTTTTACGCATGGCCTCTCTGAAACCATGAAAGATGAGCTGGCAGTGAGGGATGAGACCCAGTCCCTCGAGGCTCTGATTTCCCTGGCCACTAGATTAGATAATCGTATGAGAGCGACGCAAAGAAAAGACTCACCGTCCACTGTCTCAAAGTCCTTCCCCTCAGTCCCAACCTCCCTTCAAGATTACTTCAGGTATCCCCTACAGTACACATTCTCCACCCATTGTCACCGGAGAGGAGCCTATGCAGCTTGGACGCACTCAACTCACCCCCTCTGAAAGGCAGCGGAGGTTCAGGGAGGGTCTCTGTATCTACTGTGGACAAGCCGGTCACGTCCTCTCATCCTGCCCGTGGCTGCCAAAAGTCTAGACTCACCAAATCCAATCCTCCACTCCTATTCCCCGTCAACGCACCCAGCTCAAAGCAGTGCTTATGCCGCAAAGCCCTCATAGACTCTGGAGCTGATGATAATTTCATTGATGCCACCTTTGCTGCCCAAAGCAGTCTTTAACACCCCCTTAGGCCACTTGGAATATTTGGTCATGCCTTTCGGACTTACCAATGCCCCTGCAGTGTTCCAGGCTCTGGTCAAAAACGTTCTCAGAGACATGCTTGACCACTTTGTTTTTGTTTACCTCGATGACATCCTGCTTTTCTCCAAAGACCACACAAGAACACCAGCAACACGTGAGGTTAGTGCTTCAAAGGCTGTTGGAAAATAAGTTATTTGTCAAGGCAGAAAAGTGTGATTTTCACTCTGAATCTGTAAGCTTTCTAGGATTCATTGTGGAGAAGGGTCAGCTGAGACGGGACCCAGCCAAGGTGAAAGCGGTGGTGGAATGGCCAAAGCCGGAGGGCAGAAAACAGCTCCAGCGGTTTCTTGGGTTCGCCAACTTTTACCGGAGATTCATCAAAGATTATAGTAAGGTGGCCGCCCCTCTCACGTCCCTTGCTAAACCATTCTCTTGGCCCGCTGAGGCAGAATGAGCTTCGACCAGGTTAAAGACACTCTTCACTAGTGCTCCCATTTTAACACATCCAGATCCATCCTTGCAGTTTGTGGTTGAGGTGGATGCATCAGACTCTGGAGTTGGAGCTGTGCTCTCTCAGCGATCCCCCAAAGATCACAAACTGCACCCTGTGCATTTTTTCTCGTCCTTTGTCTCCAGCAGAGCAAAATTATGATGAACTCCTGGCGGTGGTGCTGGCATAGGATGAATGGCTCCACTGGCTGGAAGGATCCCAACATCCCTTCCTGGTATGGACAGACCACAAAAACCTTGCCTACCTCCAGTCCGCCAAGAGGTTAAAAACTCGCCAGGCAAGGTGGTCCTTGTTTCTAGGGAGGTTTAACTTGACCTTAACCTACCGACCTACCTGTCCCGTCAGAATGACAAGGACAGACCTAGCACCGCACCAGAGCCCATTCTTCCTGCATCTTGTAGTGTTGCTGCTGCAGTCTGGGACATTGAGACTCTGGTAAAAGAAGCGCAGCCTACACAGCCAGTCCGAGGTAATGTTCCTGCAAACCATCTGTTTGTGCCTGACTCTATGAAATCCCAGGTTCTGAGTACACTCCTCCAAACTTACCTGTCATCCAGGAATCTAGCGCACTCTGTCCTTCATCAAACAGCGATTCTGGTGGCCCACCATCACCAAGGACACTCGGGATTTGGGTTTTCCCTGTCTGTCTTTCCCTGTGTCTCCTCCCCTGTGTGTGTGTATGTGCTCATCAGCAGGGGCGTGGCTCTACAATCGTTACCAGGCACACCTGACTTCCATTAACCATGAAGCTCAGTATAAGAAACCCAGCTCTCCACTCACTCACCCAGATTGTTCCGCTCTCTACGTGGTGACTCTCCCGGCCTCTAACTCCAGTGAATAAAAGTAATTTCGACCCGTTGCTGTGACTCTGCTGAATTTAACCTCACCTGTGTCTCCTCTCTACCAGCACCTGCCTAAGCTGAGCCTGCCTCTGCCGCCGCACCTGTTTATCATTTCACTCACTTCACTTGCAACTACTTGGACAAAATAAAATGTTATCCTCCTATACATGGTGCCTGAGTCCAAATCTGCTTTTGGGGTCCAAACTAAGTGCTAATCGTAACACAAACATCCTTATCTATGTTAAAATGTTGTTTATATACTGACTGTCTGCTGCGATAACACATATGTTTTTATGTTTTTTGTCAAATTGATCTAAATGGTCTTTACTATATTGTGTTTAAAAAAACGTTGCAGGACCTTGGGAAAATTGATGGCCATCGAAAGTTGATATTTACTGAGCACCATCTTGGAACGTAGTTAATGTTTAAGAAAATATTTAGAATGTTTTAGAAACATAACAGATTATACGTTAGGCATTGTGGTTTCAAAATGTAAAGGCCTATAACTTTGTTGTGACGGCATAATTGATTTGCTGTGACATAATAGCATAATAGTATGCTTCCTACTTAATTTCACAATGCAATATGGTAAATCTTTTTATGTTTTATTTGTGGAGCCATTTAAATTCAAGATTTAAATATATGTGTTCAAATACACAAATACTGTATAACTGCAGTTTAAAATAAAAAGTTAATTGCCTAATAATATTGTTATATTGTTCTCATAAAAGCTGCTATATTAACAATAACAACCTACAAAGTACTGAAGAAAATCTAACTAAAATCAACTTAATTTTTTTAACAGTTGTCAACTTAAAACTTGTGTTCATTATTATGGCATTAAGTACATAACACTTAAAAGATCATTTTTAATGATGATATTGGGAATAAGTTAATTTTAATGAGTAATCAACCTAAAAACTTTTGTTCATGCTACGAGTTATTAAGTTGGTGGTAATTGAAAATACAATTGATTGCAGAGGAAAATCGAATTCCCCTAACTCAATGTTGTTTATTGGTTAAGGGTTATAATTTCATTAGAAATTGTCATATCTCAAAAAAAGATCGTACAAACTGTTGCGCAAATTTTAGTTTTGAGCCAACGCATTTGTTTTCAAAGTGCATTGTTTTAAAATAGTTTTTTTTTAATTTTTGGATTTATGGAAATCATCTAACTTGCACATTGATAGTTTTAAAGCCCCCCAGGAGGTTTTGTTTAAGTCCAATGTTTATTTAGTCCGATGCACTAACAACTAGGTCAAAAGTGTGGAGTTGCAGCGCCACTCGCCAGCACGTCTCTTAAGATGTTGACGAGCGATGTTTACAAACTACACACAGTGTTGTGTGGTCCGCACCATTTGATTGTTTTCAATTTACGGAGCCTGGGTTTGCAGACAGAACCGACAGCTAACGGCTGGTGAGGAAACATTCACTGATTTTACAAAACGTGTTTTGCTTTAGAAACACTTACTGCCCCTTTAAAAGTCTAACAAATCTGTATCAGTGGAACACCAGAAGATGTAAACGCATTATCATGCCCTGCATTAATACAATTCAGAGAGGGAGACATGAGGAAATATAGTGGAGCGAGGAGTGAGTCTAAAATCATTGGGGCAGAGGGCAGGATTTCAAGGAAATCAGCCAGAGGGTTGGTTTTCAAAAATGAAAGAATTTCAGTAATGCCACGACTCTAGAACTTCCGACACAGGTGTTGGTGTAAACCACTGAAGTTGCTTTGCAATTTGCCAATCATCGAATACAAGAAGAAGAAGAAGAAGAAAAGGGAAGCAGCATATTGGAAAACTGACAGGAGAATATTCATGGTTAAAACTTTACATCAAAACAATCAGAAAAATCTGACAGATGACGCTGCGACTAAGGCACGTTTGTCAACTGGAGGTCAGAAACGTGGAGAGATTGCTAGAATGGGGAAACCCACTGATCTGAAGAAAGCTGGTGGGTAGGTGCAACTGTGTTGTGAATGTTCTCTTTCTGCCCACCTCTCCTCTCTTCCCCATTTCTCTCCTCACCCCAACCGGTCGAGACTGCAACTGAGTGCGGTTCTGTCAGAGATTTCTTCCTGTTAAAAGGAAGTCTTTTCTCTCCACCGTCGCCAAGTGCTTTGCTCATTGTGGGATTTGTTGGGTTTTCTCTGTAATATGGTAATATTCACCTCACTATGTAAAGTGCCTTGAGACTATGTTGTGATATGGTGCTATACAAATAAAATTGAAATGAATTGAATTGAATTGAATGAGCGGGAGTTGGAAGATTCAGACCTAGTTACAGTTTTTTGAGATTTCTAAACGACAGTGGGCACAACTGGAGCCACATGTGCAAAACTCAAACCACAGTCTGAATTACCAACAGTCACCTGAGCTGAACAGTTCACATTACCTGCAAAACTCATTCCAAACAACACAACTCTTCACACATGTCTCAAAACAGTCTCAGTGCAGCGAAACACTTTGAACAATCCTCATGGAGAAAACACACACTGTCACTCAGAACACACAGAGTAAAAACACTACCATCAAACACCAATACAGAAATTGTAAAAAAAACTTTAATCTTTACAGTTTGAATAATTTGAGTGACTTCACACATCAATATTTTCTTTAAAGAAAAGAGTGATATTCTTTTACATGAAAATAATTTTATAACATACAAGTTTTTTTAGGTAAACAAGAAGGAAAAAAAATCAGCACTTTGCTTCAATAGATATATATTTCTATTTTGTCTGTAGTCATTTACGTAATTACTGGAAAAAAAAAAGGTTACAAACTAAAGGTACGTTATAGTAACAAAGAATTGTGGGGCAAATCTTGCCTCTCTCCAGCATCAGGCTAGGCAAGTTTTAATCAACACATCAGCTTGGTCCTGTTCATTCTGTGGAAAATTCTCATTATAGATGCAACTGTAGATTTTGGCAGATTGGGTTGCACCCTCAACCCTGCCTCTTTCAATGAGAGACCATGATTCACAACATGGTCTATAAGTGTAGCCCTTATTTCATCAGAAATTACAGCTCTTTGTCTTCTTCTAGGTATTCCTCCACACATAAAAAAATATGATATATATAAATTTATACATACATCAACTGAGTTCTCTGTCAGAATACACCCCCTCCTGGGGAAACTTGGACAAAGCACAATCTTGTTTTCACATGTAAACTTTATTGTATTGTTGCTCTTATTCATATTCATTCACAATATCAATATTTCTGTTTAAGCATGGCCAAGTTACTCGGTACTGTGTACTGAACGACCAAGTTCCTGTCTTGGCTCTGTATTTTGATGGTCAAAGTGACCTGCGACCTGACTTCCACCTCACCAGACCCACAGGTGCTTAGCTCATCCACCTTCTCCACTCTCCATCTGACCATGGCTGGGGTCAGGGGGATGGTGCAGGGGGCATGTCCCAACCCATCTCCCTCATCACACCTTACAGGGAGCCAGTGAGAGGTGCAGTAGCCGCACGGTTTAACAGGCACCACGCAAAGGCCCATTCTGTCATCGAGAGAGCATTTGGCATCATGAAGACCAGGTGGTGATCCGTAAGCAAGGCTCGTTCTTCAAAGCTCTGGAGGTGCAGCCTGCTTTTGCTGTGAAGGTGGTTGCTTGTTGTGCTATCATGCACAACTTCTGACTCAGAAATGGGGACACAGTTGAACCTGTGGAAGAGGCACCGGGACCAGATGACGGAGGTGGTCAGCTCCAGGCAGACCAGCAGTGTGGGGAACAGCTGCGTGGGCACATGGCTGATGCTCTTTCAGCACCAAACACCACTGCTCCGGTTCTTCAGGACCATGACTATTGATAAAGTGATCTGCTGTATAAAAAAGTTTTTGCTCAGTTTCTGAAGGCAGCAGTTGCAAATCAAATACCAGTTTTCTGGTTCAAGTGTCATTTCATGTAAATAGTTTTAATTGTTATAGCTCAAAGTTCCAATAGTTCTAATAATAGTTTATATTTCTATTTCTCATAGTATTTGATGTGTACAGTTAGCAGCAATGCAATGCATCATGGTATATATTGCTCGGTTAGTGGCCATTGGTTGTCCACTACCTTTCACGATGCATTCTGGGATACAATCAGTGCACTATATAGGGTATATGAAATTTCACTAAGAATTCAGACACCACTACAAAATGGCGAAGGCACTATATAGTGCACTATATAGTAGTTAGGGGGTGATTTCGGACACAGCCATAGTGAGTATGTTGTGATTGGGTGCCCCCAAAAAAGAGGACTGTAGGCTTCTTGAGTTACAGTGTATGAGAGTATGTACCAAAACCAGTGAGGTGTTACAACTGTCAAAGGTTTGGACATATGTAAAAGATAGAAGTGGCACCACACACTATTTATATATATTTAAATGTTTTTTATATGACATGTTTTAACTTGATTTGTATGAGTGTGATTTTAATGTATTTTGTTCTGTGTAGATTGACTTTTTTTGTGTTGTTTTAGTGCCGGAGTATTGTTTGCCGAGTTGTGTGTGTGTGCTAACGAGCGCTTATTTCTATCTGTTGCAGGTGTGCTGCTTCCTCACCTGTATAACACTGGTGTGGCAGATTGGTGGACGAAGCATTAGGGAGTTGGCTCAGCACGGGAGAAGTGGACCAGGATACACCGATTTAAAGATTATAATTATTCCACGATTTTAATCACAAGTTCTCATGAGTTGGTGCGAGTGGTGATTTTATTAATTGGTTTTAAAATAATTTATCCCCTGACCCGTGCGGTCCCAAATAGTTTTTCCCCTTTGCTTTTAATTGAGATGCATCTCTTTTATTCGTAGTGTTGTTTTAAAGCCAAGGTACTGGAATTAGAATTGCATTTAATCAGTCATTTAAACGGTGTTAAATTTTGGTCCTGACTGCAGTTTGGGCTAAGACTGCAACTTCAGAAGTTTTCCTTTCTAAGAAAACAATCAGTCATTAGTGCTGAAGGAGTGACTCCAGACCCTGAGAATAAAAAGGCTGTATGTGAGTGATTCAGAGCATGAGAGGAATCAGAAGGGAATGGCAGTATCCAGTACTAAAGATGGGGGAGGAAACTGAAGTGTGGAGAATAGAAGTTAGAAATGACTGCGAAAGCACTCACTCAAATCCATAGTTCTGAGAACCTGACAGAGGAAGGGAAATGACAAAATCAGCCCATTCTGGAGAGAAGGGTGGATACTAACAGTACAATGGATGCTCCATTTACCTTGGAGGAAATGAATAGAGTGATAACCAAATCTGCATCTCCGGGTAAGGCGTATGGGAAGTGGGAAAATTACCATCTAGTTGGAAAGGAGTGATTATTCCCATCAGGAAACATCAATCTATAGACCAATAGTCCTGAATTCAAACATGGGAAAGCAGCAGGTATGGTAGCCATTGGTCCCAATCCGAGCCTGTATGGGAGACAAACTTCCGCTGGATGTTCTTGAGAGTCTGATTCAATCGTTCCACCAGCCTGTCTGTCAGGGGGTGGTCTTAATACCTTTGATCCCTTACACTTGCTGCAGCAGTTTAGAAAGGAAGTTTCTCCCACAGTCTGTGATGACCTCTCTGGGAATGCCTTCCCTTGAGAATGACTGCAAAAGACAATTAGCAACCTGTCTGGCTTTAATAGATCTAAGGGGAAAAGCTTCTGGGTAATAGGTGGCTAATCACAAATTACCAAGATGTACCGATTGCCAGAGGAGCTTTTCTCAAGGGGCCCCACCATATCCATGTCTATTCGGTCAAATGGTGTGTCAATGATGGGCATGGGCTGAAGCTGGGCACGGGCTACTCCCCTAGGTGAAGTTAGCTAACATGTATCACATGAAGCACATACAATTCCTTAACCTGGGTGTACATGCCTGGCCAAACAGATCTCCTGGCAATCCTGCTGAGGGATTTTTGGAATGCTCGGTGGCCTGCCCAGGGAATATAATGACCTAGCTACATGACCTTCTGTCTAAGACATTGTGGTAAAGCTAAGGTCTCATCCTTCCCCTGCCGCTGGTAGAGAATGCCATTCTTAATCACATAGCTATCATCAGCTAAATTTTAATTCAATTCAATGTTATTTGTATAGCGCCAAATCACAACATACATTGTCTCAAGGAACTTTACATAGTAAGGTCAATAATACAATATTTCAGGGAAAACCAACAAACACATCCCACAATGAGCAAGCACTTGGCGATTGTGGAGAGAGAAAACTCCCTTTTAACAGGAAGAAACTCTGTCATAACCGTACTCAGTAATGGGCGGTCATCTGTCTCGTTCGGTTTGTGTGAGGAGAAAAATGGGGGAGGGAGGAGAGAGAGAGAGAGAGAACAATTGTACAACCGCCCCTGCAGCGAAGGCGCCTCTTCTGCTCCTGGTTCTGGCAGACAGGAAAACCTCTGCAAGGTGGGCGTCATCTTCAGAAGACTTTGGGGACCGTTCACGGATCCAGACTTCAGGCTCTGGGTCCACCATCTGCAAAAACTGCTTCAGAATCAAGAATTCAGATTCTTTAGGGTTAGGGTTGTGCTCTCTGGTTTGACCCATTTGCTAAACATGTCCTTTTGATGGATATAGATTTCACGTGGATTTTCACCACGATTAATGTCGAGTGTACGAAACCTTCTTCTGTAGGTGTCAGCTTTGATCTCATATTTAGCTAGAAAATAGCTTCTTTGACCCTTTTATAGTCCTCAGAATCTGTGATGTCCATGAGAACATAGGCACCGCGTGCCTTACCTGTGAGAAGAGGAACCAGATGAATAGCCCACTCATCTTCTGGCCAACGACAGACAGCGGCCATTCTTTCAAATGTCGTCAGATAGTGTTCATTGTCATCATCAGACAAAAGTGGTAACAACTTGGGGTCTCTGTGAACTCGGAAGTGGTGGCTCATTCCGCTGGCCCTCCCACGGCTCTTGTCTGTCATCATCCTTATCATCATCATGGCTTTCATCTCTCCAGTCTGTCACCTGCGCTTGGATCTGTTGGAACTGCTGCTGCAAAGCTCTCCATCTCTGCTCTTGGCGGATAGTCTCTTTCTCAAGCTGTTTGGGAGCGAGTCTGAGACTTAACTATGTTCGTCAATTCTTCCAGTTTATCAGGCTTGCTCGCTGCTGCCGCCCCCTACTGGTCAGCTGTTGTAGATGGTTTCCCATCATCTGGTGCCTCCTGGCACTCAGCCTTCTTTCCACCTCTGGTCATTATGTTCTTCTCCATGTGCTGAAAAGGACTTTACTTCTGACACCACTTGTTACAAATGCCCGAGCAGCCTGGGTGACAAATGAAGGTCCAAGTGGCATTTCTACATGCAATATTTATCTTTAACACAGTGCAAGATTTGTCCATCACCTTCCCGCAACAATCAGCAACTCCCCCACATATAAACACTGGTCGATTTATAAAGGAGAGACTGCATTCTGATTGGCTGGCCCTTACTATTTCCAACTGGCCAAAATATAAAAAGAATATAAATGAATAGATATATTTCCTTAAACCATTAACCCAAAATATAAACTCTTAATAAATATATACACACCACAAAAATACATCTAATAAATACCCATAAATATATTACATGAATAAATTACAGTAGTTCCAAACTCCCCTCTACCTGCTTCCCACATGTAGGGTGCCTCTGCGCTTTCGACGTTGCGGTCCCGTGCACACAGGGAAACAGACAGATGTCCCTACCGTGACACATCGGACTCTGTGCACTGCAATACCTCAACAATCAATAAATACCTTGAAAAATACGATGTGTGTTTATTTAATGATGTGTGTATTGTGTGAAAATATGCAAATCTGTATTCAATAATCCTCTCACAACACATAAACCTGCCACGTATAACGTAGCGGCGACCCGTAGTTACAGTGACCTAGATATTGCTTGCTTAAAACGAAAATTAGTCTGCATTGTTTATATTGCATTTACATTGAAGATGAGGTAAAGTCTTTCAAAATGAAAAGTCAAATGGAGTTTGCAATTTCATTTTCAAATGGTTAGAAATGCATTTTAATTTTAATTGTGACCTACGTATTGCTTGCTTAAATGAAAAAAAATAGGCTGCATTGTTAATATTGCATTTACATCAGAATATTGCGCACTGAAGAGCAGGTTAAGTCTTTGAAGGATGTGAAAATGAAAATTGGACTTTTGCATTATCTTTTTACTCAAAAGACATACATTTGTGAAAAATTGTAATGCTATTTTGGAATTCCATTTTCATTTTCACATTAACATTATCTTCTGAATTGAGTCCCCTATAGGCTTCCATAATGTAGATTTAACATTTAGATTTAACTTCGACGTTATATTTTTACAAGAAAAGTGAATATCACAATCTGGTCAAAAGTGACTTAAAAAAATTCAGATTACTTTTTTCATACGTTGTTTGTTGCTAAATGTAGCGAAATGTTGCTGTTTATTGTATTATTATAGTGTCCTCCACTTTACATTCGGCGCCATAGTTTTGTTCCATTTACTGGGTAGCTAACGCTGGTTGCCACCCACCAAAAAAAGGGAAGAAGAAGAAAACAAGCAGAGGGAGGTGGAATTAATAGTAAGTCTATGGGGGGAGGTGAAGAAAAAGCACATTTGACACGGGTTGCAGATGTGTCGAGGGAGCTCCTGCGACAAATGTTTGCCATTGCTTTGTGAAAATCTTACCATTATATAAGGAAAGTAGGGAGAATTTTGGAACAGGATCCAACCTGGGGGGATAGGGGATAGCTACTGGATGGCTCCGACGGGGGAAGGATAGTGGGAGTAAGAAAGACAGCAAGAAAAGAGACGGATCAGATTAAGATAGAAATATTTCAAAGTATGATGAAGATGGATACGTGAATTTAAGTTTGTTGTAAAGTTTAAAGATAAAAGTCATAAGTCAAACTGGCTGAAGAAATAAAAAAACAAAATGGGAAGGATATTGAATGTGAGAATGATGATGAATGGAAATATTTTAGATTTTCTGTAAAACAGAGGGCCAGAGAACTAAGGCTATGAAGGTCTTTCACTTGCTTAACAGACCGAACGAATGCTTTGTTCTTGGATGTAGAACTTTGAAAGGAGTAATGTACGTTAGCTCTGATATTAAGGAAAGTGACATAGAAGACAATTTACAGGGAGCTGTGATTGAGTCTGCCTGTGGGTTCAAACAGGGTGGTACAGCAGTGTTGCTGACGTTCAAAGAAGAAACAATTGCTGCAATTGGGGCAGTAATCATATGTCCTCCTTCAGGGGATGTAAGCATCATATAACAGCTGTGGAAGTGGGAAAAGTTAGAGCTGGGGAGAATATGTCCTATGCAGATGCATTAAGAAAAGTCAAGGGCTCAGGGGAATCTACAGGACCAGTGGGGGCTAGTGCTTCTGTAATTCCAGAAAAGACTGTAACATTGCAGAAAAGGGAAAAACAGTCTCTGCTAGCATTCATGGTGGATGTGCTGTGGACAGCTAGAAACAAAACTAAAAGGTCAGATGTTATAAATATTGTGGTAGATGCTGCTCAAAGGTTCCTGGAGGAGGTAGAGGTAGATCCAGTGGAATTGCACACATTCATGAGGCAAAAAAAATCGAGGTTCAGGAGAAAGGGAAGGAGGCTGGAGCCAATCCCAGCTAACATTGGGCAAGAGGCCAGTCAGGTTGCCAGTCTATCGCAGGGCCACATACAGACGGACAACCATTCACTCTCATATTCGAACCTAACCCTGCATGTCTTTAGACTGTGGGAGGAAGCCAGAGAACCCGGGGAGAACATGCAAACTCCACACAGAAAGTCTGGCTGGTTTTAACCGGGATTTGAACCCTAAAAGGTCACTGTGAGGCGAAAGTGCTAACCACTACGCCACCGTGCAGCTAGAGGGTGAATAACAAGTCATATCTTGAGTGTGTGGTGGGAAAAGTATGGGAAAAACATTGGTGGGTAAATAAAGTGAACTTTTATTATCCATACATACCAATTAGCATGGTGGAATTGTAGGAGGTTATGGAACAAATAGGGTCACTTGGGTCATTTGGGTAGGGGACATTAATGTACACAACCCTCTTTGGGGCAGTAGAATGAAAGACAGCAATGGGAGCACTGTGAGGGTTTTATTGACAGATATTGGTTAGTATGTGTGAATGATGGTAGACCTACTATGTTTGAAATCAGCACAGGGGCAGTTTTATGCATAGATTAAGCAATAGCATCCAGCAAATTGGCAAGGGTGGGATAATGGGATTTTATGGATAGGTACACAATGGATAGTGATCACTTTCCAAAACTTTTGAGGTTTGGGGAAGATTTGCTAACTAAAGCGCAAACAAGACCAGATTATTTTAATTATGGCAAGGCAGATTGGGAGAAATTCTATAGTAAATGTTATAGTGGTCTTGACAGTGTGAATGGGGAGGGGACAGTTGATGAGTGGAACAACAGTTTGTGAGATCATAATAATATTGTGTAAGGTGTATGAGTGCATTCCGCTAAAGAAAAACCCCAAAGCAAGAGTGAGTGTCCCTTGGTGGAATAAGGCATGTTATGAAGCAGTGAGGGGAAGGAACTGTGCATAGTTTTGAGAAGATGTCCGACAGAGAATTATGCAATAGAGTATAAAAGGTTGAGAGCTAAGGTTAGAAGAATGCTTAAGTACGCAAAAAAAGGAGTGTTTAGAAAAGGTACTGTGGAAGATTGGGGATGGATACATGTTAGGGAAATATGGGCAGCGGTCCACGGAATGTAAGGACCAGTAAGTAAAAGGAAAAGGCCAGTATTGGAGGAAGAGGGAGTGGTAGCTACAGTGAAAAAGAAAAAGCAAAACTGTGTGAAAGTAAATTTAAGGTTGTCCATAGGGGAGCAAACGTTGGGGAGGAAGGAATAAAGAAAAAGAATGAGATGCTAAAACAACATATATCCAAACTTGAACCAAATGACGATAACAATGATGCTGTAAATCCTTAATTTCTATGGAAGAGCTGCGCAGAGCCATAAAGAATGGGGGAAGAACAGCGCCAGGGAAGGATGCCATAAGCTATGAGATAAATCAGAGTGGACTCAGTGATCTCCCTAGATTCTGATGTAAAGAAAGCTTTTGTAAAGAGAGAAGGAGTGATTGGAGTTTTTCTGGATATTGAGAAGGCTATGATATGGTATGGAGGGAGGGGCTAATCATAAAGCTGTATGATGCAGGAACACGAGGGTGTATGCTCAACTGGATAAGAGATTTTTCAAAGAATAGGATAATTCAGATCAGGGTGGGGGAGGCATTATCGAATACGTTTATTAGAAATGGAGCACTACAGGGGAGCGTAATTAGCCCAGTGTTATTTAATATTATGATAAATGACATTTTTCAAGATATAGGGCCAGGATTTGGACTCTCCTTGTTTGCAGATGAAAGGAGCATTTTGGAAAAGGAGTAAAAACATCAAGCACATAACAGAGAAAATGCAGGAACCATTAAATAAAATTGTAGACTGGAGGAGTAAGTGGGGATTTAAGATAACAGTGGAGAAAACACAATGGGTTTTTTGGCAATAAGAAAAGTGAATGTCAGGGACCTATACTATGTATGGAAAGGCAAAAGAGATGTTGTGGTTTTGAAATAAAAACTATTTTTATCTAACGAAAACATAAAGAGGAATACAGTCTTTCAGGAATAACAATAATCACTAAAGAGAAATAAAACAAAACAAACCAGGGAACAATGCACGGGAGACATCACAGATACAGGAACAGACTGGGGCAAGGTCACAGGAAACAGGTTGGGGCAAAAATCACAGACAAACTGACCAGACAAAGGGAAGCACAGAGACATATGCTGCATTTCATCAGTTGTTCAAACATGCCCTCCTTCACTTCTCCTCAGCCCTTGGTATGACGTAACAGCATACGACACTTGGAGAGCAGAGGGAAAGTGGGCGGGGCAGGAGCGGGGGATTGAAATGGAACGCACCTGCCCTTGTTCATTCCACCGCCAGTTGTAGACTTAGCGCTCCACTGCTTCTTACAAATAATCAGCAATTCCCTTAGACTCATTTCAATGAGACAAGGCGTTTTCTACGGATGATTGCGATACGTCGGCACCACTGTCGGGGCGGACTGGGACAAAAATCCGTCCCTGTCAATTCGGTCCCTCGCCGACCCAATTTCAGAATTACGCTGAAACAGCGTCAATTGAAAGTTTACTTAACCCAACAATAAACCAAATCGGAACAGTGAAAGCAGTCATAGAATAAAATCAAGGAAACTCAACTGATCCTATGGATATAAAAAAGTGGATATAACTATGCCCTGTGGATGGCAGCAATGATCCCCTAGGCATCTAGACTGCCGGAAATAAACAACAAGAAGAAGAATACGTCACAGTTCAGGAAACGCACCGTCTCAACGTCAGAGGAAAAACACTCCGTCTGTGTTCATCAGAAACAGCTAAAGAAACAGGTATGACATTAATTTAGAAATGTAAATATTTTGTCCTGTTGTCGGTGTGATGTGTCTCGAGTCTTAACTGACATAGAACAGTCTTGGCTATTTCTAGATAACCAGTTCATAAAGAACAACTGAGCTGAACAAGTTAATGTCAGTTAGCTACAAAGCTAACAGCTGTGCTTAGATTCATTGTGCACACCCTCCCGTAACTTCCCGTAGCTAAACGGATTCATGTTATAGGAAGATAATGTGTAGAAATGATTTGTAGACCTGCAATTTGTATGCAAATCGTGTTAACAAGACGTTATCATTTCGTTTCAACCAAAAACACTTATCTTTCGCCTTCTTCGATTTCTACGAGCTGGATCGACTCGACGCTAAGCAGGCTAACTCGTTAGCTAGCTAACAGCCGTTACGGTTATTCGGACCGAGTCACGGGGAAAATGAAGGTTCATCTCTCCCGTCGATAAAACACTAAAGTCCTCGTTTTCCTGGAACCGTGCAGAGCAGTGACACACAGGAGTGACTAAGATGCTATTTGACTCTGTAAATAGCTCGTTTGTAAACCAAACGTTTACTTAAAAACACAGTTTCTTGTATCAGGATGCGAGTTAGTTTTCACCAACTGTAATGATGCTTTTTTTAAAGTGGTCACTCGGTATCACACTATCCCGGCCACCGTTTAAAACCCTTGTGTTTAAATAACATGTGAAAGGTTTCTAAGAGAAACAGATGTTGTCCTCTTTTTGTCTGCAGATAAAAATCCACTCCTAAGACAAAGACTTATTGTGGCAGACATGTCTTACGGCAAAGCAGAGAGCTACCGCTCGGTCCCACAGGACTTCAACACTCTGATCCAGACATGCAGCTCCAACATCCAGAAGATCACACAGAACAGTAAGGTCCTCCATCTCACTGAACGCTGGAGGGCTGATAATGGAGAAGCTGTGTCAGCTGCAGTCTGCTTCATCGTGCTGAGTGGATGTTATCGTGCCTTCAAACTAATAATGTTGAAAGATTTTGGTTGACTTTTACTCGTTGTTCATATCATTACTGTGATACCTTGTAAGGCTGTGCAGTAGATTTTCTTATGGTACGCTCTTACAGGATCGTTATGGTCGAAACAAGAATAGTCTGACAGATGTTTTGTTAACACTTTGGTGTTTTTAATGCCGTCACAATGAGGCAGATCTTCACAGATGGTAAAAACAGAGAATAATTCATGGCTCTGTTGAGATCTCTCCTACACCGTGAAGTTTAAAAGTGAAAGCTAGAGCCAGGCAGTGTTAAGTTTTCTGTTGTCGTTCACAGGACAAACAGACCACCTTCTTCTTTTACGTCGCTTTTCTGAAAGCAAGTTTAAAACCACAATTTCTTCCTCATCTACCGATCCCAACACCAGCGATGTCCCCATTGCCATGGTGTGTGACACCTCTTTCTTCTATTTGTGGTGATTCCACCGGATCTTAGGAGAAGACTGCACTGTGTCAGACGCGCCTGAAGCATGATAAATTAACTGTGAACTGCTGTGACGTCACAGCCGCCGTGCGCACGGACCGATGCGTTGAGCATAAATCCACCTTTACGCGTGTGCACGGGTCTCCCGACTCGCCTTCAGGGTTCTGTGGCACCTGTGGTCTGCCTCCTGGCTGGCCATGATGTGGTTTAACTGAAATGGCGCACTCTTTTATCCCTTTCACCGGCCCTGTCCAGACCGGACGTCTCGGTGTCGCCCCTCAACTCACCTCCCCTCCGTTCCAAACCTCGCAACTCGTCGTTCCGAGGTCTTGACGGACCTGATGTCGGTATGCTCGTGGAGGTGTTACAGAATAGCAGCGATGTGTGGGGTGGTGCTTAAATATCATAATTTCACTTATTTACAAGGCATTGTGGGCCAAAGGTCTGAACACACTATCCACCTTTTTATATGAAAACCTATGGGTAGCGACTGCATGGTGGAAAAAAGTGGCATTTAAAAAGGTAGATTGGGGAAATGACATGGCCAGAAAAAGAAGAAAAATAAATCTGATTTTATATATATATTTTTTGCTTTAATCCCTGCTACCGTCTCACTCAACGATGGCAAAATAACCATTGACCCTTTTTCCTCATTCAATTCAATTAAAATGTGACATTGTGAACTTAAAATAGAACAGTACATTGTTATTTCTGTAAGTTATCTAATGAAATGTGCCAAACCATTTATCAGTAATACAGTTAAAATGGACAAAAATGTGGATAATTGTATTGCAGGACGATGTAAGGTGTGCCCCTAAATTTTCTGCTTGTGCCCCTAAAATTATCACTAAGGGGCTACAGCACTCCTAGTAAAAAAAGTTAGTCTGGACCCCTGAATTATGTTTAATCTAAATGTTTGGACTAACCTACACTAGCAAACCTAATGATGCTCATTAAGTCAGAGAGTGCAAGGTTTTCCTCAAGTCTTCAAGGGGCTTCAAGTGCACTTACTGTAAACTGGAGTGCAGACTTTAAGATTACAAAGTTTTCAAAAGAATATGTATATGAAACCAGACCAAGAACGCCGGCACCACATTGTATGGTATATCTCGCCCACCAGGCCATGAACAGGCCCCAAGCAATACCGCTTTGTTTGGTTTGGTTTTGCAGTGGCACAGTGGTGTAGTATTTAGGACTATTGTGTCACAGTTAGTCGGCTCAAGGTTCGAACTGACTGGTTGGCCTGGATCTTTCTGTGTGGAGTTTTCATGTTCTCCCATTGCCTGAGTGGGTTTCCTCTGGGTACTCTGGCTACTCTCCGCAGTTCAAAGACACATAGCTCAGTTTAATTAGTGACTCCAAATTGTCCATCAATCAATCGATCAATTTTTATTTGTATAGCACCGAATCACAACATACATCATCTCAAGGCTCTTTACACAGTGAGGTGGAGATTTCACAATATTACAGAAAAACACAACAGTTTGTTGTTTTATTGATTTTTTTCCCCCCGTAAAACATGACCGATTAATTGATTATCAAAATAGTTGGCAATTAATTTAGAGAATCAATTACTAATCGATTAACTGTTGCAGCTCTAAACAGAACCAGAACATCTGCTGTGACTGGTTGGTGAGAGGAGAGAGAACAGTTGTGTAACAGTTGCTTTAATCTCTCCCAGACTGATACTTAAAATTACAAATATAATACTGACACTTACAGATGCAATTATGTTGTAATTGCATCTGCATTATCTATAATAATAATAATAATAATAATAAAAGTAGTACACTAGGAGAGAGAGAAAACACAGTCAGTGACAAATGGCCCCCATGGGTGTGAATGTTTGTGTGAACAGTTATTTGTCTCTGTATTACTTTGGAAATGTACTCCGGAAAATGTCTGGAAAATTGCGTCCAGAAATTCCCCGGAGTTTGCCATGCTCAAATGACAACCGCAGTAGGAAATTGTCTAAGTCAGACACCTTCACAATAGCAGGAAAATCTCCACAACATTTTTGGGTCTGGGCAGAGCCTGCTGTGGAAAGCAGTGATTTTGTTTATGGTTATTAACACGCTCACAGTGAATTCCTTCTGTATTCTCACAACGGCTCACCTGGACATAGGACTGGGCATTATGGAAAAAAATCACGTTATATGTCAAATCACTATTTCTGTCAAAATAAAGGTTGTGAGATGTAAAGATAATATTTAAACCAAAGTTAATTTTTGTTAAAGTATTATTTATTTCCTGTGAGAAGTTGAACATGATTAATGTACTGTCGAACATTATACAACTGCTGCTGAATAATACACTCATATAATACAACTGCTGCAACTGCTACAAATTTGAAGCGCACGCTACTACTCCGCTTCTTGTCAGACTTTAAATATTCCTTGGACGCCTCATTTAAACAATGTCCTCGTCTTTTAGCCTTGTGTCCTTCTGGACATCTTTTTCGATAACGCTGTTGCTCGAGTTAACATTTTCTGTCGTCATTTTCTCTTTTCTCTCGCTCTCACTCCTGATGGACTGATTTTCACGCTGCAGAAGCCTAAACATAACTATAAAAGCAAGCAGTGTATGACGGGGTGTACTGTGCGCATAACATCATTTGCCGAAATGGGCTTGGCCAACGTCATGTGATTCTGCCTGATTCATGGAACGGGTGGATGTAAGGTTTATAAATGTGTGATATAATGTAATGTGGGAGTTATAGTCCAAAACCCATCTACCTCGATTATAGTGCCACCTAGTGGTCAATATGTGTAATGTTTGGTTAGTGAGTTGTATGGCACATTGTAAATAGACACTACTCATTTTAAGTCGTTGAAGTTAGTGTAAGAGTCAAATTAGGAAAACATTTTTGGGTAATCAGTACACCATTGTAGGTGTGGCCACAGTAGTGGCCCTATATCGTACCCTCCAAGTTTCGTAAAAATGATAAAAATAAATTTGTCATATTTGGCTTGGACCCCTAAAAAGAGCTGCTGGTGGCTGCTTCTCCGCTCTGTGCTGTGTACCAATCATGTGGCTTTCACTCTATTCAAGCCACATGATCGGTTCAGCATTCTCATTATTAGGGAGAGAAGAAGAACCACCGGGCGTCCCCAGAGAAACCCAGCTTATTGATACTATAGCCTTTCAAAATTTAGCACTGGGGCCCGTTTAATACAGGGTTTCTGTTCCCATTCATAGACAAACTCCTCTCGTAAAAAAGAAAAATAATTATTATTAAATGCCGCTTTCACCCTGCCTATCGCCAAATGTCAGCTGGGATTGGCTCCAGGTCTCAAGTCTATCATAATACAACATGTGCATGTTCATATGTACATTGAAAGTGTGACAGGTCACTGCAATTGTTTCTCCTGTCCACACTGTATTTAAGAGGACAAAGAAATTCCTTCTTTAAGTGATGGTCATTATTTATCACCATAACTCAGGAACAGAAAGGGAGAGTGTGACCACATTTCCCATTTGGTCACCAGTTGTGCAAACTGGTGATTATGTACATTACCTGTTGTGCCAGGTTGTAAAATGTGTAGCTTCTTTACAGCAAACATCCATATTACAGTTGTGTGTATTGCTGCAACTTTGTGTTATGTCCAAATCAGCTTTATTGTCATATTAGCATATTATAAAGTTTGGACATACTTGGATGTAAGTTGAAACTTGGCTTGTTGGTTGAGGCATTCAACTGCAAGGCGCTTATTATGCCAACACTGTATCAGACTGTAAAGCACTTTGAAATGCGAGTGTGTGTAGTCACTATGGGGTAGAGCAGGTTGTCCACTCATCAGAAGATCTGTGGTTCTCCAGGAGTTCCTCATAGCTGTACACAGGCAACTGGACTTGCTTGAGCTTCTTGAAAATGTTTCACCTCTCAAGAGGCTCAAGAGGCGTTGTCTGTTCTGAAACTGAGTCCAGTTGCCTGTGTACAGCCTTGTACAACTTCTGGAGAACCACCATGACTGACAATCTTCACAGACAAGGTCGGTGTTCCGATCCCCGGCTCTTCCAGTTCGCATGTCAGAACACATGTAAGACACTTAACCCCAAATTGTCCCCGTTTTTGTCAGTGTGTGACTGAGAGTAAGAGAGAAGCACTGAATAAAGTAGCATTGTATGAAGGTATCAACAGGTGTAGTATAAAGCAATAAGACTAGAAAAAAGATCTAAACAAAGTATGTGTATGGAGATTGGTTCCTCCCTGACAACACTGACACTTACTTGTCACTGTCTTGTTCAGCTGCTCAGATCAAGACCATGGTGAACCAGCTGGGGACCAGACAGGACACCAGTGAACTGCAGGATCGTCTGTATGTATCCATATTGTTTTCTACTCCTCTTTTGTCCAACATGAAATGTGCACACAGCACACATCATTGTCATCCAGACAAAAGTAATTGTCACATGTACTTCATTGTGCAGGGTGAAGGGTAGTCTGGAGAGACTCTTCATCAGATAAACGAGCAGGGTTTTTTGTTGTCTCCACAGGCAGCAGATACAACACTACACTAATCAGCTGGCAAAGGAAACTAACAAGCACCTTAAAGAGCTGGGATCAATCCCTTTGCCCTCATCACCCTCAGAGCAGGTAAGTGTTGGTCTTCATATCCATAAATCAATCAATACAACTTTATTCACAAATCACAATTTGTGTGAAACCCTCTGTCCTGAACTCTCAACTAGAGTGAGGACAAACCTTAGGGTAGGGCTGCTCAATTAATCATATTTCAAATTGGATTATGGTTGTAACTTCCAACGATTATGAAAACAACATAAAACGATTATTATGCCGTGTTCCGTTTCGAAATGCGGAGCTTGTTTTGTCTTCCCTTGTAAATCCAGTGCAACTTTCCCCACCGCGCCCCTCCCCAAGAGCCCAACCTCACTCTCGGCCGGCATGCGTGTGATGTAGGGTGGTCAAACTTACTTTGATACTTCTTCAATACCACGTGTTTAAAACGATACAATATCTGTTAATTTCATTTTCGATAGTATCGTAAATATCAAAGCTGATTTCAATCAGATTTCTCAAATTACAATAGGCTGCTAAAGATTTAAGGCAAAAGAAATTCAACTGATCCTCAACCTGTTGTGTCTGTGAAGCGACCCTATCACGTGACTGGGGGCTGAAACACAGGTAGGCAGCAGGTTGTCTGCAGCCGGTGAGCGACCTGTCTCTGTGACCACCATGGTGAATCTTGGAGAAGTACCAAGGAGTTTAGAGAAGGAAAAGCGCTTTTTTCCTTTAAGGCAGATTCTCAATGAAAGGCGATGACTCAACAAGCCATGTAAACAGTTTTACCAGAGGAGGAAACACCATAAGTTTGGTTTAATGCAGGACTGGCACTCTGACATTTTTTCAATTATTTAGATTCGAATAAGGGGTGGGAATTAAAAGCTTTGGCTTCTCTTGCTCCTTTTCGGACATACAGTCAAGCCCAAAATTATTCATACCCCTGGAAAATTTGGACTTAAAGTTACTTTTATTCAACCAGCAAGTTTTTTCTTGATTGGAAATGACACAGGCGTCTCCCAGAAGATAATAAGACGAGGCATCATTGTGGGAAAAAATATTTCTCAGCTTTTGTTTACATTTGAACAAAAAGTGGCATGTCCAAAATTATTCATACCCTTCTCAATAATCAATAGAAAAGCCTTTATTGGCTATTACAGCAATCAAACGCTTCCTATAATTGCTGACCAGCTTTTTGCCTGTCTCCACTGGTATTTTTGCCCATTCATCTTTAGCAATGAGATCCAACTCTTTCAGGTTGGAGGGTCTCCTTGCCATCACCCTGATCTTTAGCTCCCTCGACAGATTCTCAATTGGATTCAAGTCAGGACTCTGGCTGGGCCACTGCAAAACGTTAATGTTTTTGTCCGCTAACCATTTCTTCACCACTTTTGCTGTGTGTTTTGGGTCGTTGTCGTGCTGAAATGTCTCTCTGTAGACTGCTTGATGTTGTTGTTGAGAATCTTGATGTATTGCTATTTTTTCATGGTGCCGTTTACTGTGATTAGGTTCCTTGGTCCATTGGCTGAAAAACACCCCCAAAGCATTAGGTTCCCACCACCATGTTTGACAGTGGGGATGGTTTTCTTAGGGCTGAAGGCTTCTCCTTTTTTACGCCAAATGAAAGATACATCATTGTGGCCAAACAATTCAATTTTTGTTTCATCTGACCATAAAACAGAAGACCAGAAGTCTTCTTCTTTGTCCAGATGAACATTTGCAAAGGCCAAGCGGGCTTTTGTGTGCCTTATCTGGAGAAGTGGCGTCCTCCTTGGTCTGCGCCGTTGAACCCAGCAATGTGCAGTGTCCGTTGGAATGTCTGCCTAGAGACGTTGCCACCAGCAGAGCCCAGATTCACCAGGATGGCCTTGGTGGTGATCCTTGGATTCTTTCTCACCTCTCTCACTGTCCTCCTGGCCAGCACAGGTGTCACTTTTGGCTTCCGACCACGTCCTCTGAGATTTTCCACAGTGCGGAACGTCTTGTATTTTTTTAATAATACTTTGCACTGTAGCCACTGGAACTTGAAAACATTTAGATATGGCCTTATAGCCCTTTCCTGACTTGTGAGCAGCTACAATGCGCAGCCGCAGGTCCCCAGTGAGATCCTTTGTCTTAGCCATGGCTGTCCACAAACCAACTGCAGAGAGCTGCTGTTTTTCACCTGTTGAGTTGATTCAAACAGCTATTCCCAATGAATCATGGTAGTTAGGATGCTTTAGAACAGCTTGGACTATTTGGAATGGTATAGAACTTTGGATTTTCCCATAGACTGTGATAGTTTGCAAAAGGTATGAATAATTTTGGACATGCCACTTTTTGTTCAAATGTAAATAAAAGCTGAGAAATATTTTTTCCCACAATGATGACTCTTGTACATCGTCTTATTCTCTTCTGGGAGACGCCTGTGTCATTTCCAATCAAGAAAAAACTTGCTGGTTGAATAAAAGTAACTCTAAGTCCAAATTTTCCAGGGGTATGAATAATTTTGGGCTTGACTGTATATGATTTAGGGACTGCTGTAGTGCGTCACACACAGAGCTTGTGGGGAGGGAACCGGTAAAGCTGTAAGAATACTATATTTTCTACAATTAAACGTAAATGCAACACTCCAATCATAGTCAGGAAAATGTGCTGTAAATATTAAATGTAAAAGAACAGAGAAATGCCCCCTGACAGTTATATTATTATTATTAGGCTTTCACAATATCTACTCATTGTCAAACAATATCTTAGGCCAGAATTTTTGCGATATATGATACGATATAAAAAAAAATTGCAACTGAATCATGTGAGTTTTGTGTGTGTATCACTCTTCTACACGATTTGTGTCGCTGCCAGTTTCCTCCTTTTTTGAGCAGTGGGGGGAGTTGATCAAAGCGGTAATAGTGGCAAAATGTGAACTAAAGTACTGCATGTTAAAGATCTTTACTGGAGGTGCTTGTGCTGGTGATGAGGCTGACACAGTCACACTCCCAAAGGACATCAAACACTGTGCATTGCTCCACATGTGCTGTTTGTCCAGATTCTAAGTGCGACCCAACTTGCAGCTAATAAACAGCCCGGATTTATTGTACTTTGCTTGTCGTTGTCAGACTTTTCACTGTTCACTGCAGTGTGTTTCACTCTGTTGGTCGGACATTAGCATGTGTGTGGCAGGTTGTCATGTCCTTACAGATAACCGACAAGCAGAGACGAATTTCCACTTTATCTCACGGGTACCCAGTAAAGACCCTGATCTTACTCCCTCCTCGCTGTTTCTCTCCCTGCTTCTCCTCTGGGGCATGTTGTAGAAGGATTCTAGAGCGCTCGGTCTTTGTGTCTTGTCGTGTCAAAATAAAAGCCCTTGTCGCAGAGTCGTGTAATTGTGACATTTAATACAATTACGAAGCAGCGGAGGCAATATTTTTGCAAAATGAGCTTAGACGAAAGCAAGGCTAGTGAGAGAAATGTTGTTTTAAAATTGTTGACACAGTTTGTGCACTGCGACGCAGAGGAGAGTATTGAAGCAGCGTGACTGACTGTCAACAAACACAATGGCGATTATCGAGGTCAATAGAAATGATCAAGTTCATTTTCATGTATCGCACGATAAGTCGATAGTGTTATCATCGTGACAGGCCTAATTAGTAAAGTAGCGTATGTCTCACTTCCACTGTTGCAAAAGGGACCACCGAAAAACGTCTTTTTCGCCACATTTTTAAATGCTTGGAGGATGTATTTTTTCACTGCTTCAGTTTTCTGCCAGACATTCGTTTAAGTTTGCACTTTTTTTTTTCTAGCGTCCCTCTTCCTGTATTACTGCACCAACTCGTCACGCTAGCTTTGAGTCAAGCAGCTGATTTGCGGAGTGATACTGCACCGGTGCTAGTTGTGGACAGTAATACATGGCAGAGGAGTGAGTAATGGGTAGACGTCACCTTAACATGAGCTGAGAGCAAAGTCCCTCTGAGGTTCGGACGAACAACAAACAAGTAAATCTGATCGGTCTTGACTCATCAGCAGTCACATCATATAACCATATAACCTTATTACCGCACCAGCTCAGCAAGGGGGCTGTGGTTATGTTTTAATTTAATGCTTGATTGCAATAGTACACGAGTCAAATGTGTCATTTGTTCATGCTGCACAATTTGATTGCTCTTAAAATATTGAATGTGTTCAGCTCCAAAAGAAAGAAAAAAGTTACACTTAGATACTGAACTGTAAAAAAAACAAAATTATAAAGGAATTAAAGTGTAAATATGAGTTAACGAGTAAGATCCAAAATACAGCTCCCCCTTTCTTTTTAGAAGTTCTACAATCTGTGTTTGTGAAAATGAACATAAAATCAGTTTCATAGTTTCATTTTTATGAATAGTTTCTCATCTGAAGTACACTTTAGTTTCAGGTGATGGTTTTATTTCAAATCAAGGTTATGACTGATGAGCAAAAAGTTTTCATTACTTGAAGAAACAATATATCAGTTATATATATGTGGTGTGAATTATTTCCTAGAGGGTCCAACTTAATTTTTATGGTGGATTTAATTAATATAATTTTTGTTGTGTTATGTTCTTCCTTGTCTTAGTAACTGGTTTCATACTGTTTGTGTTCTCTGCTCTGTCCAGAGGCAGCAGAAGATCCAGCGGGACCGGCTGATGAACGATTTCTCAGCAGCTCTCAACAACTTCCAAGCGATCCAGCGGCGTGCAGCAGAGAGGGAGAAGGAGTCAGTAGCCAGAGCGAGGGCTGGATCCCGTCTGTCAGTAAGTTTCACACCACGGGAGTGCAGTTTAACAGTGGCCCAGAGGCTTCAGGGGCCCACGAAAGGAGGATATGGGTGTTTTGTGTGTTTAAAAAAATAATAATACTGTAACGCAGCGAACCCCAACTGGTGGCCTGTGGTCCAGGTCTTGCTCGCAAGAGTAAAATGTCACGCCGACCCACTAACGACCTCTGCTGTCAGAAAACAAGCGTCCTTCCATCCATGCGTCCGTCAGTGCGCGCGCGCAGGTTGCGATCTGTATTATAGTAATGATAAATGTTAAATGAGAAGTATCGGTGTGACTTTCACCACGCTGTTGGGGAATGTAAGGGGTTGGTCCCGGGCAAGAGACGCTTCGGCCCAGTAGACTTGATCAGACTTCGGTCTGGACTCTGGACGCCGGGCAGGAAAAGACCAACACTGTCCAAACAACCAAAGAACATGGCCTGCCCGAAAAAGATTAAAGTTGGTTTGGACACGTCAGGCCTATGTAGAAAAGTCTTCTCAGTCCTTTCCTGCTGTCATGCCACTTGCTGTAAACTGTTGTCACTGTCTTCTGATATTAGAGGTGCAGTAAATTTAAATGTTTTTGGTTTGAGTCACATATATAAAGGTGCGTGTGCTTGTTTACCCCTGAACATTTTGGCCCTCAGGAAAACTAGTTGGGGAACCCTGCTGTAATGCGTGTCGTTCCCTCGGCACAAAGCACATGCACAGTCTGGACTCAGGGTGAGCACTTAATTCTTTGACCAACACTTAACTCAAAGTCCTGTCCTTTAAGTCCCGTGCCCTGCTGCTCCGGTCCTTCATAACCAAAGTCAAACTCAAATGTGTCTGCTCCTGTGCTCAGTTGTGTGTCTTCTGTCCAGCCGCTAACAGGGAGATCATGATTTTTAGCTACACGGCAGGTGTCCCAATCATGGCGCTCCCGCTGCGCTGGCTCCGCCTCTGTCCTACAGCTGAGAGCCACAGATACCATGTTCAGATCATACAATCATATTCATCAGAGTGGGAGGAGAGTCACTTTCTTCTGAAAAGTTACGAAAGAAGGAAAATAATTAGATTGACCAATGACCTTGCTCCTTTTCTTTAGTGATAACTTGTGCAGGGACTGAATGAATGAAGTGAACCATGTGTTGTTGATCTTTGATTCGCTGACCTGGCTTTTCTTTTTCAGGCTGAAGACACTTCTCGGGATGAAAAGCTGGTGTCTTTCGATAAGTAAGTGACTCGTCTTCCATTCAGGGTTTTGTTGTCAGGCCGTTTGTGGAATAGGGAATCTTGCTAGTATCACAAGCTGTTCAAGATTAGACCAGTTACTCATTTCCATCTCAAAACAGAACTGGAATGCCACTCAGTAGAGCGGATATCAATCAAGCCCTCCAAACATATAGATATCAGTCCCCTAAATATGCCTGATGTTATTCATCAAAGTCCATGCATTGTTTCTCTAGAAATCTGTGAAAATGGCAAATCTCTCCATGTTAAAGAAAGTGATAAAAAATTCCTCCTCCCTTTGTCTGGATCCATGTCACCATCGTCCACTATCTTTGGTGGGAATCAATTCAGCAGTAAACAAACAAAGGTGAAAACATAACCTCTTTGCACCTCTTCATGACAACTACAGGCAGTGCTTTGCCTTTAGTCTCTGTCGCCCTCCGCTGGACAATTCTCAATGCAATACAATTCTTTACTTTGTTTCAGTTCTGCAGTTTCATTTTAAAAGAAGGGTCAGCGATTCTGTAGAATGTGTGTATGTTGATATTGACTCTGTTCCTTCAGAAGCTCCACCCCCCGCACTCATACATGCACATTGCCAAGGCAGAACCTAACATAGTCAGTGCTGCGTATGAAAAATAAATCTTTATTTCTAGGCGCAAACAGAACTGATGTAAGCAGAATTTGTCAAAAAGTGTGTTGGAGTTATGACAACAGTACTTAACTTTGACTTAGCTAAATTTTAACATTCCACTTAAAACCCAGGATTATAAAGAGATGAATTCAGCAATGTTACAGGTTGTTAAAGGAGAATTATGGAGATTTGCAAAAGTAAATTTTCATTTTAGAGGTTTCTTCATACATTCAAGTGATACTGTTCTAAAGAAAACTATATGGAACATGGAGTTAGTCTGTGCTCAGTATTCTGCTGTAACAGTCAAGTCTGAGTTGACAACTCGTTTGTGTGAAGCCAAGAGGACTGGGGTCAGATGACCACCCAGACCGAGGACGTGGCCATCACCGAGGACGACCTGGAGCTCATCAGGGAGAGGGAAACCAACATCAGACAGCTGGAGGTCTGCTTCTGCTTATTATTTCAAATATTATAATGTACCAGGCCCCCTACCCTGGCTACTGGCCTCTACTAAAAACTCTGGTCATCTCCTGCAACCACATACAACTGCCTCAACTGATTGTAGCTTTTTGTGTGTGTCAGTCTGACATCATGGATGTAAACCAGATCTTCAAGGACCTGGCAGTGATGATCCATGATCAGGGAGAAATGATTGGTGAGTAGCACTGTGGATGTATGTCCAGTGGACAGCACACATCAAACCCACACATGCTCCACAGTGAGAAATCAAAAACAGGCTTATAAACATGTTTTAAACACTAAATTCATTCAAAAGACTGAACATATTCAACCCTTTATCATCACAATCACAACTAACCTCTGGTGCATTCTACTTCTCTGATTGGTACCTGGGATCTACAACCTGACTCAATTGCCAAACCAAACCATGAGGTGGAGAGACAGGATTCTGTTGAGGCACACATCTGAGACAGGAAACAAGAACATTTCTGTAGCATTGAAAGTGCCCAAGAGCAGGAAGGGCTCAATCATTCTGAACCACCAACTCTCTTCAACATCTGGCCGCCCAGCAATAATGTGTTATTCGGAACTAGTATCCTTGCTCGGACCATGTAACCAATAACCCAGTTGATCAGATGAGATCCCAAGCTCAGAAAAATGTAGAATAATCCTTAGTGAAAAACCTTTTGAGAGTGAAAATAATGCTGCAGTGATTACATTTCAAAAGACACGAAGCATCCCACCAGGAGGACATGGAGTTGGCTCGAGGTAAAGTCTATGAAAACCCTGTGGGGTTCCATCCAGAGTTGGGATTTGAAAAACGGTCCTCATCCAACCTGGCTGATCTTGAACAATTCTGCCAAGAAGAATGACAGGAACTTAAGAAAACTAGAAAGCCAGAAAACTTGAGGCAGTCAGTGCCGCTAAAGGTGAAGTGAAGAGCATCTCCCAACCCACACCAGACGACAGCCGCTCACTGGAAACACTCTTTATTATCAACTCACAACACAATCCAACTGAAATTATCTGTGACACACACTTGTCATCTGTGATCTGGTGATCTGTCCATCACCGTGTCTCCACACCTAGACCAGCCTCACAGTGACAAGCTAATGACTTGGATGAATTTTGTGTTGACACTGAAACATCTGAAAAATTTCTCTATGAGTATATAACCATCTGACCATGTATACTGTCAGAGTATAGTACGGCAATATTGGAGGGATATATATATATATATATATATGTTAGAAGTTGAGATGTTTTACAGGAGAACAGGAAAAGCTTCTGCTCTGAAGATGTCCTCCAGCCTACATGACAACACAGATTCCATAGTTTAGTCTTTGTTTGGTTAGAGAATGATCTGGATTATAGTTCAAACAAATCGACAGTGACAGTTGTTCGGAGACAGGATGGGAGAAATGGACTCTTCTGTATAACTGAGTTACCCATTTTCAGACTTCTTACAAACAGCAGTCATTATTTATTATTGGCATATTATTGTGAGAATCCTGTGACGTCATAGTTCCCAGGTGACCTTGCTGTTTGTCTGCCCTGCAGATAGCATTGAGGCAAACGTGGAGAATGCTGAAGTTCATGTAGAACGGGGGACAGAGCAGCTCCAGAGAGCCAGCTACTACCAGGTGAGTGAGCAGCAGTCACTGCTGAGTGCCTTCACATAGAGAGGTCTCTGCCACTCACCCTCCAGTCTCTGCTTCTTCCTCACAGCAAAAGTCCAGGAAGAAGATGTGTATCCTCGCTATGGTTTGTTCCATCGTACTCGTCATACTTGGCATCATCATCTGGCAAGCTGCAAAGTGAGTCGACTCCGCACAACCAATGTGTTACTTCTATATTTCACTCTGCCCCCTCTCACCTGAAAGTACCTACTTGGAATCATGAAAAGAGCAAGACGAAGCTGATTACTTCCTCAAAGTCAGTGGAGCAAATGAGTGCAGAGGCGGGTCAGTGTAGTCCCCTCATCATTTCTGTAAAATAGCTAACATTTAGATGGAGTAGGGGACAGATTTCAGACCTGAGATTCCTTCATTTGCCTGAATTATTGTCTTATTTACTGCACTAACACTACCTGTCACTGTTTATCTGTATTTCACTGTATATAAAAAATGTTATTGGGAATGATTTCAGAAAATAAATCCATTGTTTTAAGGGTTGTAAATGATTCTTTTGTCAGCTGTTGTTGTGGAAGCTGCCGATGTAGAGTGTGTGCGGTGCCATGGTAACCTCACAGTAACATCACATGGGACTTGTGGTGAAGGCACATGTTGATTGTACTATACATGTTGTAAAATGAATACTAGCAGATTACCAATATAAATGAAACCAATGTCTGTAAATATCCCCAAGTGCTGCATTCTGTTCTGCCAAGAACACGGTGGATGATAAATGATGACAGTGTTTAAACAAAACATATTTAAATGAATTTCTATGGCTCCTGACAGTATGCATAATAAATGTTTTAAACTCTTTTAACACTCCTCTGGACCTCGTCATCAGTCTTTTCCCGCTCTGTGTTAACATGTTTGCTCGGTGGTTCTCCTGGAGGAGGTTAAAGCCTGCGAGACTCAGCAAGATCTGCCTTATACACTCAAGCTGGAAATGTCAAAAAACATTTATCCTAGTCATTGTATATTGTCCACCTGGCCCTTATTCAGACTTTTTTTTTTTTTATCTGAGTTGGTGCTTAGCACAGATAAAGTCATCATAGTGGGTGATTTCCACATTCATGTAGATGTTCAATTCAATTTAATTTGTATAGCACCAAGTCACAACATACATTGTCTCAAAGAACTTTACATAGTAAGGTCAAAATGTCAATATTACACAGAAAACCCAACAGTTGCCAACATTTTAGCTCTGCATTTAATTCACTAAAAGACTCAATTGTTTTTATTCAACATGTAATAAACCCACTCACTCTTTTAATCACACCCTCGTCTTGTTCGGAAATACTGCATAGGAATTGAAAATCTAATAATATTGACTCAAAACCCTTCGCAGATCACTTCTTAGTTACATTTGAATTCTTGATTATCTGAATTTGGAGAAAAGTTCTTTTACAGCAGGTGTCCCCACTTGTCTCCAACTCTTAGTAGTAATGATTTCATGAGCTTCTTTACTAATAAGATTATTACCATCAGAGAAAAAATTATCAGATTCTTCCCTCTAATAGCACAGACACATTGTCCAGTACGGTAGCCTCAGAACTAACAGTATCACCTAATTTATATTTAGATCCAAGCCGTCAACATGTCTTTTAGATCCTAGAGGTGTAGACTCTGTAGACAGAGGTTACAAATGTCATGTGTAACCATACGCAATTTGACTCATCTTCGTGTTGTACTGTGAGCAGTATATCGAAATAAATGACTCCTGTTGAAACTGCATATCAGGCCTCCTCGACTCAACTTTCGGCAAACCACAAATACTAATAATATATGCTTCCTTCAGGCAATATTATAAAAAAGCACCACATACATTTCCATTGTTATGCAGATAATACTTAGTTATATGTATCTAAAAAGCCAGAGGAAACTAATCAGGTAGACAAACTTCAGGATTGTCATAAAGACATAAAGGCCTAAACGACTTAATTTAAAAATAATAATTTTTAACTTCTAAATTCACACAAAATTAAGGTCATTGTACTTAACACCTCAGAGAAACATTATCTGAGCATGTAGTTACCTTAGATGGCATAACCTTGGCCTCCAACTCTACTGTGAGGAACCTTGAGTTATTTTTGACCAGGACATAAAATAAGTCTCTACGACAGATTTTTTTTCACCTGCGCAAAATCAAGAACATTAGAAACATCCTATCGCAAAAGGCTGCTGAAAAACTAGTTCATGCATTTTTCTAGTTCTAGACTGGACTACTGTAATTCATTACTGTTTGGATGTTTCCCAATAAGTCTGTGAAAAGCTTCCAGTTAATCCAAAATGATGCAGCACGAGTTCTGACAGGAACTACAAAAAGAGCATATTTCTCCAGTGTTAGCATCTCTACATTGACTTCCTGCAAAATTCTGAATAGAATAAAATCTGATATCACTGACATGGTGAAGAGGACCTGCATTACCTGGGATACGGGTAAACTTAATCTGATTGAAGCACATCCCGTACATGCTGAAAAATTCTCAAAGAAAGTAAAATGAAGAAATCAAATGGCACAGTAAACCATGTTCCAGAGCCAGGCTAGAGGGTGGCACTGTGGTAACTGCACATGACACATTGTTTTCAAAAACACTTCCTGCTACACTGTTTGCACATGCAGCTGAGCTTATAGCACTCACGAACCGTGCAAATTGGCCAAAGACAAGTCAGTAAGTATCTACACTGACAGCAGATATGCTTTTGGAATTGCACATGCTTTTGGCCCACTTTGGAAACACAGGAAGTTTCTAACATCATCAGGCAAACCCATTGCCCACCAGACTCTTCTGATTTGTTTGTCTCACTGGGAAATGCTTAAACAGATGCAGCTGCCAAGGCAGCCACATTGAAACCCCTACCGTCAGACACTGTTTTTGCATAATGACTTGCTTCCACAGACTCCTGCAACAGACCTGTAAGACATCCAAGCCAAAACAACACCACAAGAGAAGACACATTTCTGGTTGTGTGGTATCAGAGGGGGTTTGGTATGGCCCCACAGGATTGCCTTGCTTAGATATGTTGTTTCCATTCAATGCTAAGTTGACAAACGGTGTTGACCATGTGTCAAAATGGGGAATGATGTCCGATATATCAAAACACTGGTTGACTCGTTGTTTCACTATTTTCTCTCAAAAATTGTGTGAATCCTGTGTAATCTATGCAACAAAAAATTCCGGCAGAGGCATTAAAGTCCAACAGGCTGCATATCCAGCACCTCAAAGACCATTTGAACACTTACTGCGAGTGAAGACAGGTGAAAGAGGCCCTACAAACACTGAACAATCTACAACCAGGTGGCAGGACAAGACATTGTAGTCTCACTAGATTGAAGCAGTTTTATTTGTGAAGCCCAAAAGTGCAAATCACAGTTTGCCTTGATGGGCTTTACAATCTTTACATGTAACATTGTATGCACCTGCGTGCATGTGTGTATGTATGTGTAGTGTTGTTCACGGTAGTGCTGCTCTGAGCCCCCACCAGCAGACAGACAGGCAGGCATCCAAACCACTGGAGCCCCCTGCAGGACAGGGCGGTTCGCAGCCGCACGCCAACAGGCAACCACCTGACTGCTAAACGTTCTGACACATATACAATATATATACATATTCTGTTCTTTGTAAAATGTGTTTCTCTGCAAATGTGTGACCTTTGTGGCCTATGCGACCTTGGGATAAGGGGGACCGGTGCAGTATCTCACCAGTTCCTATCCTTCCTATACTCTTACCTAATGCCCTTTTGCCATCGTTAATTTTTTTGCTTTGTTTTTATTTAAACACTGTTATCACTCTAAGTTTGTATTATTTATTCATTTTTATATGTATTCATTTATTTCTACATTTATTTGTACATGTATTCATTTATTTCTACATTTATTTGTACATGTATTTATTTATTAATTTTAACATGTATTCATTCATTTATTTCTGTATTTCTACATGTCTACATTTATTTAGTTTTGTGTCTCTGTGTCAGTGTAAAAATGTTAATCAGGTAGGCGGGGTTTACCTTACAGATTGGTTACAGCGGTGTGATCAACGAATCTACTACTCCTGTCTTGACTTGGCCAGTACACAGTGCTGCCTTTAGCTCAGTATTAGCCACTAAACAAAATAGTTGTTAATCAGTTCTACTGTAGCCTGTACAAGTTAACATTATGGAAAGTGGGTTAGGGTTCGTGTTGTTGTAGACATTGAAAATGATTTAAAATCATCGTCAACGATTCTGACAGAAATGCAGCCACTGACTATGTCCAGTTTGGTTCAGTTTAGCACTGATCTGGATGTAGAGGTTGACGCTGCGTTGTTAAACAATCTACAAGATTGTAATCAACATTCTGCCAAGTCCATTTGGTTTGCATTTACTCCACAGTGCACCAGGAAGTGCCTACTGTAGGTCTAACAGTACTTGACTGTGTGATTTTGCTTTTTTTAATAATTTACCTTAAATTAAATAATCATATAAAGTAATCTTCATGAGATTATGTAAAACTTTAAATTATTCATATATTATTATCTTTTATATGTGATGTAACTTTCAAAAGACACCTGTTAACTATCACCGTGTCCATGTCCATGACAAGTTTCAAGAGTTATGACTGTACAGTCTTTTATGTCACCTATGAAGGATTACTTTAAATGAATATGTCAGTTTAGTTTATTTTCCTGTGGAATTTCTCATAAACTGTAGTCATATATCCCTTGAAACTGGTCGTGAACATAGACATGGCAATGGTAAAAAGGAATCCATAGAAAATTTGATGTAACAATAAAAAAAATACTTTTTCTTATATTTTGGCACGCCCTCCGACCGAACAGCTCCAGTTGTTGCATTTACAAAAGTTTTAAAGTCTGGTTTTCCACGTTGAACGTTTCCCTTGAACGTTGATAGCAGAGGCCCTGGCGCTGTTCATTTCCTGACTTGGCAGCTGTGAACCATCATGAGTTACTGTTTGTGACCGTTTATATTGTATATTACCAGCGAAATATTGCTAAAGATGATTTGATAAGCAAGAAAAAGCGTTTCTGAGTTCAATCCATTGAAATAATGGTTCGGAAAAAGAACAAGCTGTGGCTTGAATCTCATCAGAATCAGAATCAGCTTTATTGGCCAGGTTTGCGTAAAACAAACAAGGAATTTGACTCCGGTTAATCTTTGCTCTCAAAGTACAACACTCACTTAACATATAAAGAATAAAAACAGAAAGGCCAGTGAAATATAAAAAATACTGTTAAGTATACAGTATAACAATGCAATAGAATTTACAAATTTACTAAAAAATATACAATAACAATTGAGAGGGAAGGAATGGTCCAATATCAGTATAGTCTGAGATTTAAGATTTAAATATAAATAAAATATAGTGCAAGGCAGTTCAGTCCAATGGCAATATATTAATAACAATATTGTAATTGTAAGATTGAAATATACATGAGGTAGATGAGCAGAACAGTGTTGACTGACTTTATTCAGTGTGAGGGTGGGGGCTATTTCTGAGCATTCTACAGAGTGACTGCTTGGGGAAAGAAGCTGTCTTTGTGTCGGCTGGTTTTGGCGAACAGTGGCCTGTATCGCCTACCAGAGGGAAGGAGGTTGAACAGTTTGTGACCAGGATGTGAGGGGTCTGCAGAATTTTTTGCTACAGGTCCTGGATGGAGGGAAGGTCAGTTCCAATGATCCTTTCTGCAGCCCTAATTGTCCGTTGCAGTCTGGCCCTGTCCCGTTTGGTGGCTGACCCAAACCAGACAGTGATGGAGGTGCAGATGACAGACTGAATGATGGCTGAGTAGAAAGTGGTCAGCAGCTCCTTAGGCAGATTAAACTTCTAGCTGTCGCAGGAAGTATAACCTCTGCTGGGCCTTTTTTCTGGACAGAGTCAATGTGGGGAGACCATTTTAGGTCCTGTGAAATAGTTGATCCCAGGAACCTAAAGGAATCCACAGTGGACACTATGTCATTCTGGATGGTGATGGGGGGGAGAGGACTAAAGTCCACTGTCATCTCCACAGTCTTCTTGGGGTTTAACTCCAGGTGGTTCTGACTGCACCATTGGACCAGCTGTTCCACCTCCTGTCTGTAAGCAGACTCATCACCATCCTGGATCAAACCAATGATGGTGGTGTCATCTGCAAACTTCAGGAGTTTTACAGATGGGTTCTTTGAGGTGCAGTCATTAGTGTAGAGGGAGAACAGCAGCGGGGAGAGGACACACCCCTGTGGGATGCCAGTGCTGATGGACCGGGTTTTGGATGAGATGTTCCCCAGTCTGACATGCTGCTGCCTGTCAATCAGAAAGCTAACGATCCACTAACAGGTGGTGGCAGGCACTGACAACTGGGTGAGCTTCTGATGTAGGGATTCAGGGATGATAGTGTTGAATGCCGAGCTCAAGTCCACAAACAGGATCCTGGCATACGTCCCTGGAGAGTCGAGGTGGTGCAGGATGTATTGCAGTCCCATATTGACAGCATCATCCGCCGACCTGTTTGCCCCGTAGGCAAACTGCAGGGAGTCCAGCAGGGGTCCTGTTATGTCCTTCAGGTGGCTCAACACCAGTCTTTCAAAGGATTTCATGACCACAGACGTCAGGGCGACAGGCCTGTAGTCATTTAATCCTGTGATGGAGGGTTTTTTGGGGACTGGGATGATGGTGTAGCATTTGAAGCAAGAGGGCACTTCACACAGCTCCAGGGACCGGTTAAAGATCTGCATGAAGATGTAGCTAGCTGGATAGAGCAGAGAATACCTGGTTTAGCAGAGAGCAGTGGTGGAATGTCACAAAGTACATGTACATTTACATGTACTGTTTAAATATAATCTAGAGGTACTTAGAGTATTCCCGTGACATTTTCTGCTACTTTATATTTACTACATTTCAGAGGAAAATATTGTACTTTTAACAATTATAGTTACAAGTTACTTTTCAGATCAATATTTTAAATGTAAAATATATGATCAGTTATATACATTCTAATATGTATGTCATGATTCCGTGTTTTGATTTCCTGTTTTATTTTGAATTAGTTTTGCACTTCCCTTCCCACGTGTTGATCCACTTCCTGTCCTGTGTCTAGTTTCTGGTGTCTTGTTTTTCCTGTGTCTCCTGCCCCTGTGATTGTCTTCACCTGTGTTCTATTTGCCCCGCCCACCTTGTGTATTTAGTCTCTGTGCTTCCCTTTGTCTGTGTTGGGTCGTCTGTTGTTTTTCCCCAGTCTGTCCTGAGACGTCTGTTTCTGCGCTTCCCCCCTGGCTGCAGTATTTGGGTTACCTGTTTTGCTACATCTCGTGGACACCCTTGGTTTGATTCTGTTTTTGTTGTATTATTAAATATCCTTTTTTTCCCCACATCTGCATTTGGGTCCTGCTTCCTGCTCCCCCATGACAATGTAGATGTATCATGTGTTGAAATTAGCTTTCCCATATTTATTAGGAATATCAGCAGATATATCAATATCCGATTTTTTTTTTCCTTTGCTATTGGATAGATGAGACCAGCTGAAAGCTGAAATGACGGTCAGGGAAATGAGAGCAAGAAACAGAGTGTGCATGCGTGAGTGGATGAAAGGCAGGATGACTGAGAATTACACTACACCCGAAGCAAGCATGAGAGTAGTAGTCCTGACTGAACTTGTGCTGGAGCTATATATATACAGTTGTCAAAAGTCTAAATGGTAAAGTTCTAGTCTTATTGACCACCAGTGATTTACAGTTTAAGTCACGTTCACCCATCCACACACAGAAGTGCTGCGTATTGAAGCCCTCTATTAATATCATTCATCATTCAAATTCTTCCGGCACTGTGAGGGTTTGTTGTCTTTCCCAAGGACACTTCGGCATCCCCTCATGCAGGGAAGGCATCACTCTCACCACACCTGCCTAACAGCTACTAGAGTTGAATCTTAACTGTAGAACGCTCCTTTTAAACGGCATGTTTAACAACATGAGGAAGAGTGCAATGTTTCCACTTGTCTCTTTGTCAGGTATGGTGTGTGTGTGTGTGTGTGTGTGTGCGTGCGTGCGTGCGTGCGTGCGTGCGTGCGTGCGTTTGTGTTTGTGTGTGATGTAAGCTGTGTCCCAATTCTGTTTTTCAGTATCAGTGGCTACTTGAGCCACATACACTTACGGCAGCTTGGCCATGATCACTGATCTTACACGTAAATATTTTAACTGAAAATGGAGGTTTTGACATTAGCACAGGAAGGTGGAGGCTACGGGGCTGCAGCCCCCCTTAGTGGTGTCTGTAGCCCCTGCATCTTTCACTTGGCAATAACCTTAAACTTGAAAATGTTAGAATAAAAAAACAACATTATTTTACAGTTGTGTCTAGAATATGTTAGAACAGAGCAACATGGTTGCAAAATCAAAATGAATGAAATAAAATGATTAATTGTCGGACTGATTCATTCTGAAACCTGCCGAGAAAAGCTGAGAAGAATATCAGATTTTCTTTTCAAAGAAAACTAAAATGATTGCTACCGATACTATTGTCAATGAGGACATGGATGAAAACAACAAAATTCCTGCAGCAACGACTCGTGCTAAAGCTAGCATTAGCCGCGGTACAACTGCAACTGAGGGAGAAAAGCCACAGCATTCGCACTGAGAATCAACGAGGCAGATTTGGTCAAGAGGCAATGAGAGTGGCTGTTGAGAGACAAATCGCTCTCATCACTGCTGCCAACCGAAACTTGTTGGTTAAGAAAATCTTCACAACATCTGCAGTCGGTAGGATTGAGAGAAGTCTTGACATAGTCTCAGAATTCAAAATCCAACGATTCCTGCTCCCTCCTCCTCCCTCCCTCTCCGCTGCACTTCGGTTCTGCCTCCACAGCTCCTCCCAGCCTGCCGTGGCCGCCCAGGCTACCATGGCAACTGAAGCCAGGCAAGGTAACATGACGTTCCCACCAGTAAGAAGCTAACACGGACTACCGTCAACATTGCTAGACTATAACACGTGTTTTAGTTACGGCTGCATCACATTATTACCTGTGACTTTTTGTGAAAACAAAAGTAGGCTACCATAAATCAGTTCATATTAGCTTGTTTCCGTACCTAGCGTTAGCTAGCACATTAGCTACTACAGAGTGTTACATGGTAGGCCTGTAAATTAACAGCTTAATCTTCACATACATCATTTGCTGCTTTGCAGGATGACTGTCGCTTTTATGTATATTTTATAACATTATTAGAGCTTTGAGACTTGTACACTGGACCCCGATGAGGCGTTCACACTCACGGCTGCTTCAACTAGCAGTCGAGCTAGGAGAAGATGAAGTCTCCTAAAAGGCGCCCCCTTCATCCCAAGGAGGGTGTACGTTCATCTGCTTCTGCTAGATGTAAATAGTCTGCTGTGCAATACTTTTTTTTTCACTTAATTTATTTATTTCGAAGTTATATTTTTATATTTATGTAACCTCAGTATTTGCCTTGCAATAAACTGTGTTTTTGAAAGTGATTGGTTTCTCATTACATAAATATACAACAATGTGAAGATGACCTCATTTTTTTATCAATATACTTTTTGAATCAATTCAAGGCATTACAAATATATTAATTTGGGGTTATCAGATTCACTGGTTCAGAACTACCTATACATTATCTCAAAGAAAAGCATAACTTATTTTTCAAACGATTTAATATTGTCAAGCTTTATTTTGCACATGAATAAAATATAGAAGGTGTGTTGAATATTCCTTCCTCAGCTGTTCCCCCAGCAAAGTCATCATCTGTGGAGAAAAGCAACATGAGTATGTGAAACTATGATCCAGGTAAAAATATTCCTCCATACAAATTCATTACAAGTCGGAATACTATGAGGGGAATAAATCATTTGAATACATAATCTGTAGTCATGATTATCACCGATGTGGATTTTACTTTTCCCCATGGCCAGAGTGGAGTCTTGGGAAAACACACTCTGGAACTTTTCCTTTAATTTGACAGTCTGCTCTACAGTGATAAATAAATACTAAAGTGATGAGTGCATTTGCAAATTCAGTAGGCCTACGTGAACATGACTGTAGCAATAGCTGGGAATATCGGCTAATAGTTAGCATTTAGCATAGCCCGGGATGATACGTTTGGTGATAAATAGTGATGCTTACTAAACAGTACGACACTGATGGGGGGGGGGGGCATTTAGCTGCGAGAGCACAGGCAACGGCACACGCATGTCTGGAAAACTCTCAAAACAAATTAGGCTGCATGGACTCAAAATATTTTCAGCCACTATGCAATAAACACCGCTAACCAATAGCCATAGCACTGTGAACCTAGCAACTAGCCTGATTACAACAGCACAGTGACATACGGTCACAGAGTGCTACAATAACATGGAAAATAAAAGATAAATGAAACGGATGATTACCGTCAAGCAGAACGCATCGTCTATGAACCCTTGGTCTCGCAGCTCTTTCATCTGTGGACCGCCGCTCCGATGTTTACAACTGATGGATCTACTTCCTTCTTTTTAGCTTGTTTTTGCTCGTGGTCTTTGTCGTATATGCAGTTTCTGGCAAAGGAGGTGGGCAGTGTTTTAGATGTTTGGTGTTTCTCTGCCACAGTGTTTTTCAAACTAACTCCGCTTCTGCTGCTAGCTCCTCGTTGCTAAGATGTGAGTTTGGTCTTGGCCGAGCGAGTGAGTGTGTGCACAGGGACTGAGCAATGCTGCGCAGCTCGTACCTGGATGATTGACTGAGCGGACAGATGCCCCCTGGCTGTGATTTTTTTTCGGGCGCGTAGGATTCTTGCAAATGGCTTTAAAGGCAGTAGGGGGAGCTAAATGACCTAGATTATCTCACAGATGATCTGTGTCAGATATTACTACCAGGATATAGTGACAGTTTCAACAAATATGAAAAAAAGTTATTTTTGCAAATCCTACCGACTGCATCTTTAATATGTGTGTGCATGTAAGCTGTGGCAACTTGCATGTATATGAGGCAGCCCCCCCTGCTGAAAATACGTTCCCTGTTTCTCTCAGTCCAGAGGAATAATCTCAATAATCCTCAACTAGGTAGGAGTGCAGAAAGGTGCAGAAGAAAGACTTTCAGCAAACGGAAGACAGGCAGCACAAAAATCACACAGTTTTAGTATGGGTGGTGTAATAAATAGCTCAATCACGGTGCCTGGAGGTGTGACTGATAGTGTGCTATACCTTTAATGGACGGGTGGTGACCTCTGCGCAGTGTTTCCCTGCTATTCACTCATTGCATTTTGCAATAGATTCCTCCCCTTGACCTCTCCCCCTTCCCCCAGAACCTGTACAAGGAAGTACAGGTACATAAAGATGATGAATGTAGATACCCGCATTTCCACGAATTTGGCAATGACTACATAAAATTGATTGTTATTTTTTTTACTTTTTGACCAGCACAGTAAACTGTATTTATGTAAGAGTAAGAGTTCTAATGTGCTCTCGGACTGGTTTTCTAATTTTATCACATTAGTCTGACTTTAATGTTTTTGGCCTCCATGCAGAGCAGGTAATTGGCACCACTCCCTGCTGCCAGATTCAATCCTCCATCTGTCTTTAGTAGTACAGAGGTGCGTGAGAAGGAAGAACACTGGTGTAGAAGGAGTTTGACAACTTGGGGGGGCTCACATGTCTCGACTGTGACTGGCACAAGGTATTTGGTGTCCTGTGTTTTTTCCTCGTTCGCTGACTGGTTGAGTTACTGATATGGATATTTGACTTGGAGCAGAGGGGTGGCAGGACTCCCTCCAACCTCTCTACTAATGTCCATTCTTTTATTAAATCCAGCTGCTTCAGCAGCTCAATGGCAGTCAAAGAGCTGGAACTAAGTTGTAACATGCAGCCAAAAAACATTAAATATAAAACTGGCCATCACTTTAAGCTCATGTTCAAGGTTAAGATCTGACTGCATTATATCACAGTGATTTGAAAAAAATATTTTTGCCCAAAATTTTATTCTAGCATATGGAACCTTTTATTTTAGTTTCGAAGCATATCACATTAAGTGAAGCATGCAGGTTGAGCTCTATAGTTGCACAATAGGCCAGTGAGACTAATCACTATTACTATTAGCTATTACAGACTCTCACTGCTTTTCATTCTAGGCTAAACATCAGGCTTTACACAAGTTTTTCCACCTGCTGTTTTGCAGTATAAAGAAATAGTTTCGAGGCGAAGAGCATGTGGAAGAGTTGTCTTGAACAGATTTACATAAATGCACTGCTTTTGACCTATTTTGGAATGAACATGTGTCTGTGACATTCCTTTAGTGATAGCTTGGTTCTGGTTGGTTAGGACTTTCATGCATCAGTGGGAAAAACAAGAACATTTTACTGGACGGGCAAACAACTCAACATCCCAAAAAACAGCTGTCGTTCAGCTAAAGGGAACTGTGCCTCTGTCTGCATGCACATGAACACCATCCCTGATCAGACATTTTGCTTTCAGCTTATACTATAGAGAATCAAGCTGTTGTTCAAAGAACAGCTCCGGAGGAGGAAGCATCAATTAACATGCCGTTGGAAATTTTACATTTTTTTAAGTCAAGGAAGGAATGTCTTTCCATAAGGTTAGGTTAGGTATCCCAACCAAGGAGATGTGCTATTTACAAATTTAAATTGAGTAATATAACCTCTGCAGCAAACAGACATCAAAACCGGGTATAATAAAGTAGCTTTTCTGCAGAGGATGCTACCGAGGTTGATTTCCTTGTACAAAGAACACTGATATTTAAGGTACTACAGCACAAGGATTGCCAAGCCATGCAGAAAAGTGCCAGGGATCCAAGAAAAACAACAAAGATTCAGGGAGGAACCTACTATTTTTAGTCATGAGCACCACTCACAGAAAAGAAGGGCTTTTACCAGCATACAGAAGTATCTGTGGCCCAGAAGCATACCCTCATTCCTGATCTGCCCAGCAATTTCATGGATTGTGTATTTAAGATAATCAGTGTGGATGTTAAGTGAGAATCCATCTTGCAATGCTGCAAGCTATTTTCTTATGGCCAAACAACAATGTCTCGGACAAATGAACTTCCTCTCAGGGAAGAACTAGCAGCTACGGACGTTTGTTATTAATGATTCTTTTTTAATAATCATTAATAACTTTATTGTTCATTATTTTTATTATAGTTGCTATTATCAGACATGTAATGTATATGTGTATGTATTTGTTTGTTGGTTGGTTTGTTTGTATGCCAGCAGTCCTGGTGACAGCTCTCTACCCCAACATCAAAACACCAAATGAGGGAATAACTTTTGGAAGAATGGTGTTTCATCCAGACTTCCATTTTTTAAAATTAATAATTCTTCAATCTTAATCCATAAAAATACATTTGTATATTACATATTGTATTGATTTATTTATATACTGATTTATTTATATATTTATAAAATTTTGTTGTGATATCTACTACCCCTTACTGACAATTTTAGGATTAAATACATACAATACATGCTTACAATCACCACGTGCTTGTAATGATACAAGATATTCTGCCCTCCCTTGAACAGCAACTTTTGTCACCCCAGTTTTAACCTATGCAATACATAAGACAGGGCACTAAAATTGAGCCTGTATTTAAGCTCATTTAAGCCCCATACTCAGCATCTGGTTAAGAAACTGAAACTAAAATTGTGTTTCTACTTTAGAAACAATTCTTGCTTCTCCTTTGAGGCCAAAAGGAGACTTGTTGCTGACACATTTATGCCTGTGCTGGACTATGGTGACATGATTTATATACATGCATTCTAACAATGCCTACACACACTGGACACTCTGTCAAAGCTCTGACTCACCATTGCTCTTTGTATGCACGGGTTGGATGGTCTGCCCTGTCAGCCCATAGATTCAACCATTGGCAATTCTGATTTATAAAGCCATAATCGGTCTGATTCCTTCTTATCTTCAAAAAGGTACAGGATACGATTGCTTGCGCTCCCAGGACTTATTGCTACTAACTGTCCCTGGAGTCTGTATAAATCTGGGGAAAAAGGCTTAGAAGTTTGCTGCTACCTCGGCTTAGAATAACTTACAAAGGAGCTTAAGCTCCAAAAACTGGTCTCATTGGACACTTTTAAATAAATCTTAAATGACCTAGAAGCAGACACGGACTGACTGTAAATGCTTTGACAGTTGATGAATGTTGTCTTTCATTTTAAATTGTTCTATGTGTTTGTATTTGTCTGTAATCAGTGTTATATGTGCTGCTGCCTGTCTTGGCCAGGACACTCTTGAGTTCTTTACTCCTGGTTAAACAAAGGTTATGTGTGTGTGTGTTATATGTCTATATATGTTGTTCATGACCCACTCTGTTATGTTCTGGCATATTCGCTAATGGGAAATAAAGCTTTCTAATCTTATCAACCGCACAAAGTACTTTACAGTTCAAGTCACATGAACACATTCATACAGCACTGTGAAGATCAAACCACAACCTTCATATTGCAATAATAAAATGTTTAAAAAATGTGTGTACACAACGCTTAGAAATGAGACACCAACACATGAACCCCTACCAACTTTTCACCAGAGGGCACTGTCTATTACTTGTGTAATGTTTGAGGGGGCTGTGGATACATACAATGCATATTGTAATAAATTCATGGCACAAATATATTTCTTCATGCAGCACACACATGAAGCTCAATAGCTTAATACCGATCAAGCTATGATACATGATTATTAACCACCAACTTGTGCTATATTACATTGATGACATTACATTATGTTCCTAAATCAATAGAATGGCTCAGTAGAATGCTTACCTCTTACCAAATTGCACACACTCATAGATATGAGTCCCCTAAATATACCAGATTTTGTTCTTTAAGATTTATGTATTATTTTGGGAAATTAAAAAATGTGAAAAAAAAGGATGTATGGATGGTTGTGACCTGCATTTTACAATTCCAATGTATGAAAAGTGTGCACAGGAGCAAAATTCCTTCCAGTCTAGTCTCAGCTCAGACCAATCCAGTATATCTGAATAAGTGACCTTTGTTTTTAATCTGGTGTACAAGTAATGGTATTACAGTTACAGAGCTGAGTATCGAACAACATATTCATTGAGGAGTACCCCTGCCTGAGCGGGAGACAAGACAGATGGTGTGATGCAGAGGAGGGAGTACTAACAGTGCATAGTTGGGGTGGGTCTCGTGGACTCAGGGAAAATTGGTCCGACCAACTCATCCACCTTTTTTCTCCTTCAATTATTTCCAGGCAGTCAAATGTTAGGGCTGGAAGGCCTTCAAGGGCCTCTCCCGTCTGGGTGTGTATGACTACACTCAGGAAACAGAGAACGGGGTAAGCAGGAGGGCAATGTGATATGCCACCCCAGACTCCATAAGGAACCTTTGGGATTGCTCTCAGAAATCCCCTCTCTTGTCCTTGAGGATTGTCAGCTTACAGCAACACACAGCTATGTGCTGTTGGCCACCGCCTTCTCCTTGATCCACTTTCAGCCTGCAGCAGTGCTGAAGTCTTTTATCCAGACTGTCAGAGGTGAGGTATGTCTGCCCTCACTGTGTGCCAGCGGTATTTCCTCTCAGACCTGCTCCACTTGAAGTCCACTGGGACCAGACTACCTCTGCCAGCTCCTAGCAGACAAAACAGACCTCAGCACCAGCCAGTGTGGACAAGGTACTGTTCTGCTGGCACCTTCATGCAAGCAAGTCTTTAACATACATATCTATATGCACTTTTGAAAATAATATGGCATCAGTACATGAACATTTGTTTGACATTTTGAGTGAGATGAGAGTACAGTATCTATATCAATCACATTTCTGTGTTTCAAGCACAGAGCTGGAGTCAGGATGTGAGTGTAGATTGGAAACAGTGAAAAAGAAACACCTATTAACACCTGTTTGGAGAAATGTAAAAATGAACATTTGGGGGACCAGTAGCACTGGGAAAGTAAATAAATCGCTGTCACCCTACTATTTAGTGTCCTTGATGTTCAGTAAGCTGTTTATGCCTTTATAGGTTTTTCTCTGCTACAATTAAAGTTAGATTCTTGAAAGTTGATGAGCATCACAACTTTAACTTGTTTAATAGAATATGTATCTGTCATTCAATATAAGTCTGCCTTTTTATTTATTTTAAGATAGGTCTGCATTTTTAATTCAATATTTCATACAGGTAAATGTATATTCTGGAAACTTGATGAGCATCAACAGTTAACTTTTTTTAAATGCATTTGTGCCTGTAAATTCAAGATAAGTCTGCATTTTTATTTATTGAAAGAAAAGTCTGCATTTTTATTTAATATTCCATTCAGTTACATTTTGATTGTTGAAACTTGGGTCGCAACTTCATGTCTAATTTTGCGTTCACATCGGATGCATTGCAGATTTTCGCGTTGCTTTGCTCGCAAGAGTTTGGTCGCAAGCAAACATTTGTGCTTATTTGTTTTACTCGGACAACAGTTTGTCCATTCTTCCTTCCACTTTCTCCGACCAAACCTCATCTGAACAAACACACGCAGGTAAACATGAACTGTTCAAGGAAAAAAGAGGCAGACCGGAATGAATGGGAAAGCCACACGTGTGCACACACCAACACATACACGTAAACACGGACTGTTGAAGGAAAAAAGGCAGATGGGAATGCCGATGGCAAAGCCACACAAAGTGGTTGTGCTAACTGGGGCTAAAGCTAATGTCCAACTTCCTCGTTCACTTTCTGCGGAACCCTCTCCTTCTTCACCTGGTCACGATGCAAATAGCAACCCAGTCGGGCTGCACACACACAGCGACAGTAGTGATCCTCCATTCCTGATACATGACGGAGGGAGGATCTCAACGCTCATTGGCTATCGCGTCATTCGAATATGTCGCCCAAGTTCAAATATTTCAACTAAAGCGATGGACGCCCTGCAAATTTTGCCCCATTCGCTTCGCCCGAGTCAGTGCCACGAAATTCGGGGCGGCAGTTGAGAAGCAATACAACACAAAACAAATAAATTTTACAGTAAATGTTCTGTATTTATTTATTTTTACAGATTTTAAATTTTTTTCTGTAAAACAAAGAAATGCTTTATATACCATAATATTTTTATTCATTTTAACTTTAAAATTACAGGTAAATACCGTAAACTAAGATTATATTAATATCATGTTTTGGGGAAATTTATCATATTTGTACAGTTTTTATATGTAATTTCACATAAAATGCAAGGTAATATTTTACAGATTTTTTCTGTTCACAATGATAAAGAAAATCATTTATAATTGCAGAAATCAGTAGTCATTCAAAGTTTTTTCCTCGTAATTTACAGGTAATGAAGCATGTGAGGTTAAAGTGATTTTATGTTTTCTTTAAGGGTAATAAATAGTATTCATACAGACGCAAAAATAATTTACTGTAAATGCCTGTAAAAACACATTTAAAAATATAATTTTACAGTAAGTACTATGGTCTTTTAAAGATTTTTTTCTGTGAAGACGCATAGGATCATAAAGTTGTGGATTTGCAGAAAGTTTCTCCCATACATTACAGGTAATTAGCCATGATGTAAGATGTCAATTTACGGCAATGGCAATTTACTGTATTTGTACATGTCACCAATGTATCGCAGGGTACAGAGACACACAACCATTCACTTTCACATTCACACCTATGGTCAATTTTGAGTCTCCAATTAATCTAACCCCAATCTGCCTGTGTTTGGACTGTGGGAGGAAGCTGGAGAATCCGGAGAAAACCCAGGCAACACGGGGACAACATGTAAACTCCACACAGAAAGGCCCTGGTTGGTTTGAACCGGACCGCAAACCCATAACCTTCAATACAATACCGATACTTTCTGTGATCATTTTAATGATACCGATACTGTTCCACTCTTAAAGGGGTATTCAAGTCTGTGAGCTTAAATGCTAACGTGGGCCATTTAAAGCTATTAAAAATGGAAAATTAATTGGTTTAAGAAATACTGTTGATGAGTAGACAATGTTCTGTTATATTGTGTATAATCAAGACTGTTCTCTATTGTTTTTTATGTGCTTATTTCACTATTTGTTGCTGCATCTTAGCTGTTGGCTGAGATGTGATTTGTTAGGGAATCCCACTTCTAGCACTGGTATCTTCTATTGTTCAGGTATTTGAGAATACTTTGAAGGTGCAGAAGTGACTAATATTTATATTGCTATTTGTGTTTCCTAATTTGCAATGTACCTTGGTCCATTAGACATATAGCATGCCTCTGCCAGAGAAGCAGAGATAACACAGAGAAGCTGATGAACACACAGCTGAGGAGGTTGGCAGCCCTGGACACTGGCTGCCTGTGCCATAGTCATGCCTGTTAGACTTCGACCACTACAAGATAGATAGATAGATACATAGATAAATACTTTATTCATCCCAAGCTGGGAAATTCTGGTGTAGCAGCAGCACGTTTCACATAGCACACATTCAAAATTATATACAATATTTACACAATAAGCTTTCTTGATCAGTTTGTTCAATCTGTTTGTGTCGCTGGCTCCGATGCTGCTCCCCCAGCAGACAACAGTGAAGAACGGTACGCTGGCAACAACAGACTGATAGAACATCTCCAACATCCTGCTTCCTCAGGAAGTAGAGTCTGCTCATCCCTGGTTTTCCAGTTCAGTCCGTTGTTGATGTTGACTCCCAGGTATTTGTAGTCCTCCACTGTCTCCACCTCCTCCCCCAGAATGAAAAGGGGCTGTGAAGCTGTTGTCTTCCTCCTGAAGTCGATCACCATCTCTCTGGTCTTGTCCACATTCAGCAGCAGGTGATTTGTTCCCACCCACTCCACAAACCGGTCCACCAGTGCTCTGTGCTCTCCCTCCTGTCCATCCCGTATACACCCAACCACTGCAGAGTCATCAGAGAACTTCTGCAAGTGGCACAACTCCGAGTTGTACTTAACGTCAGTGGTGTATACGGTGAACAGGAAAGGAGACAGCACAGTCCCCTATGGAGCTCCTGTACCACTCACCACCATGTCAGACAGAACACGGCCCAGTCGTACAAACTGCGGCCTGCCTGTCAGGTAGTTAGAGATCCAGTAGACAGTGGACGCGCCGACACCCATCAACCGAGCTTGTCACCCAGTAGCAGTGGCTGGATGGTGTTGAAAGCACTGGAGAAATCAAAGAAAGTGATTCTCACAGTGCCGCCAACACCATCCAGGTGCAAATGGGCCCGCTGCAGCAGATAGATGACAGCGTCGTCCACACCCAGAAGAGGCTGATAGGCAAACTGTAGAGGGTCGAGCGATGATCTCACCTGCGGCCTCAGGTGGGCCAAGACCAGCCTCTCCAGCACCTTCATCACATGAGGTGTGAGGGCAACTGGTCGGTAGTCGTTGAGTCCGGATGGAGTTGACTTCTTCGGAACAGGAACCAGGCAGGTCATTTCCACAGCACCGGTACCTGCTCCAGGCTCACGCTCAGGTAGAAGAGATGCTGGAGAACAGCACACAGCTGGCTGGCACAGGTCTTCAGAACCCTGGGGTTGATGCCATCGGGTCCCGCAGCCTTGCGTTGGTGAAGTCTCTCCAACTGTCTCTTCACCTGGGCCGTTGTCACAGTCCAGCGGGGAGGGGGTTCTGACTGTCCGTGGGGGGATGGAGGTGTTGTGAAGGTGGGGGGGATTGGATCCGGTGTGCTCACCACAGGGGAGAGAGGGGGGAGGAGGGGCGGGAGCATTGGAGGCAGTGAAGGTGTGTGGGGGGCAGGGTGTGTGGTAGACGAGACGGCAGACTGAGAGGGCTGTGAGCTAAACCTGTTAAAGAAACAGTTCAGCTCGTTTGCTCTCTCGAGGCACCCTGATGTCTGCCTGTCTCTCAGATGATGGTCTTCATCCCCGTCCACACGTCCCTCACGTTGTTCTGCTGGAGTTTGGCCTCCAACTTCCTCCTGTAAGACTCTTTACTCTCCCTCAGCTTCTCCCTCAGCTCGTGTTGCACCTCCCTCAGTACGAGTCTGTCCCCCGACCTGAAGGCTTTCTTCTTCTTGTTAAGAAGTCCTTTCAGGTCGCTGGTGATCCAGGGCTTGTTGTTGCGGAAGCAACGTACAGTCCGGGCTGGCATGGTGTTATCCTCACATAATTTAATGTGTTCTGTGATGCAGTCAGTCATGTTGTTGATGTCCTCCCCATGTGGTTCACATAGCACATCCCACTCCGTAGAACTTATTTGTTCTGAATTCACCTGTTTGAAATTATTTGACTTCGGTATTCAGATACAAAAAATTCAGATTCAAGTTACAATTTTTCGATTGCTCAAATTCAGATAGAAAAATTCAAGTTAAATATTCACACTCAAATTCGATTGCTCAAATTCAGATCGAAAAATTCGCACAGTAACATCCGGGCTACCCATGATGGGAGAAGCAATTGAGCCTGCATGCGATCGAACCGACATCTGGCCTGTCTGTCATGTGATCCAAGAAATCGGCCCGACGCCTGGCCTATCAGAGCACGGCCTGTCTGTCATGTGCTCCAAGAAATCAGCACGATATTGTAAAGATGACTGCCGAGAAAACGAAGGCGCTGCGGTAAGTTTGCTGTTCATGTACAATCGAACTCAGGGCTCGACAGAAGTTTGTTGTAGCTAAGTATGTTTGGAACAAAGCTATGGTTTGTGTGACTCGTGTCTCTCTCTAGGTAAGTCGGCAAGACAACACGTTGCAGCTAGCTAACGTCAGAGCTCAACAGTGGCACTTGACTCTTTAACGGCTGAAATCTACATTGACGTTTATAAAAACAAGTTTTAAGCCTGGAACCAAGCCAACCAGCTCCGAGATGAATCGTGACAATAAACCATTTGATTCAGCGCAAAATAAAATTTTGAAAACGGCAAAAAAAGACTTCAGTGGTAGAAGCTCACAGACAGACTGGGAGCCATCAATGTAGATGGATACGGTTAAAAGGATCAACACATATAACGTAACGTTACAGCGGGATATTTGTGTGATTTAAACAGCTGTCTATGCAGATTACCTAAATGACCATACCTGTAGGCTGGTCAATGATCCCACCTAAAACGCTTTTCAGAGTAGGATAAAGTTACATCACGCCAGACTTGGAGTAAATAACTTAAGGGAATCGGTTGGATAAGTCATAGTAATGAATAAGCTTAAAGTTGGGGATTCATCCGTTGTTTGTGAATTTTCAGTGATTTACTACTAGTACTAATAAGTTACTACTACACTCTTATCATAGTTCTAAGATAATAGCCATTGCTTTAAACATGTTGCTGAATATCGAGCCCTGAAACTGCATTTAAATAATTGGGAGAATATTAGGGTTTGAAATGTAATTACTGTATGTTCATTAATGCAGCTGCATTTTCTTACTTCCATTTTTTGTTTCTAAGGAACTGCTGCTTGACCACATTTTGGAAGGACTCCGCTCTCGTTTAGACCATATTCTTGGACAACTGCGTCTGGATTTGATCTACTTAGAGTTCATTTGCACACAAGAATGTGTTTTTAAATGCCATATCTATTTATGTAGCTGTTTCACAGCCTATTTTAGATGCCTTGACAGAGCTACATAGCCTCGTAAATGTGGAAAAAGAAAAAAGTAAGCAACACATCAAAACTGTGCAATTTGAGCAAGGACCAGTTGGACGACCGAGAATGGTCCTCTTTTTGGAGTACATTTCCAGCCTTTTGGACCTTAATCTGTCCATCCAATGCACAGCTGCGCTTTTGGGGGTGTCGAGACGAACAGTCCATCGACGCATGGCTGAATCTGATCTCTCAGTCAGGGCACTGTACATCACTGACAGATGAAGAATTGGACCAGTGTGTGAGAGACATAAAATCCAGGCAGCCTCATTCTGGATATCGAATGGTGAAAGGTCTTCTTCAAGCTCAAGGACTGCGGTTGCAGTATGAACAGATCAGAGCTTCCATGCACCGTGTTGACACCTTCGGAGTCATATCCCGAATGACCAACTTAGGTTGCAGTGTTCGAAGAACCTACTCCGTTCCAAGCCCCCAGTCCTTGATGCACATTGATACAAATCATAAACTAATCCGGTAAGTTTTTAGAGTTCTTTATTGACAAATGACAGATGAATTAAAAATAGTAAGATAATATTGTAATGATATAATTATACTTTTGTATAGGCCTATTCATCATATAATATAACTGTGTTGTTGACATCCACTTTTGACATAATAAATTACTTTTCGATTGCTTATAAACATAACAGTAATAATCTAGGGTTTTAGAAATTGCTGTATTTTATATTGCAATTGTTAAATGTTTTTTTTTTTACTTGTTCATAAGTATAAGTTCACAATTCAGATGCTTTTTCCGTTCTGTAGCTTTTATGCATGTTTTCCTACAGCTACAACATTGTCATCTTTGGTGATGGCTTTTCACGGAAGATAAGCACATTTTCAGTGATGAATACACATATACAGTACACGTTTTTCTTTCTTATATACATTTGTGTTTCATCCAAGTGGTAAAACTGCATTGTACTGCAGATAATGTATCTTGGTGCAGCCTCCAACAACCTTGCCGCAACATCCCTGGCATTCTTCCAAGAATCTGTGGAGAAGTTTGGTTTCCCTCTTAGGTAAGTATTTTACTTAGGAATATTTAAGTTTAACAGTCATGCTTGAATGGTTGTAAACCCCTTTGAAATAACCAAAAGTACACTTTTGTTTGGTATTTGCCTAAAAACACTTTCTATATTTTTACAACTTGGATAAAGATCATGCTGTATTTTACGAGCCATTTATACAGGATTTCAGTTATCTTTGCATGACTGTATAGATATTTTTGTTAAAGCAGAGATTTTCAAAGTCTATATAGATATAGTGAGGTCCGCTTTATAACTAAGTTAATGAATGCATGATGTTCCCATTCATTTCTTGTTGAGATATATATTTTAAAATAAGCAACCTCTTGTAAATGTTGCTGTTTTTAGGGTATGGGCTGATCAGGGCATTGAAAACGTAGACATTGCACGCCTCATGTTTACAGTCCGTGGCACTGGAAGGGGCAGCTTTATATCTGGCAAAAGTTTTCACAATCAACGGTCAGTCCAAAACTTCAGATAATGCTAGCTGAAAGATACCACCTCACTGCTGCCATGGAAGAACAGTATTATTTGCTACACAAAGTATATCAGCTCGCAGCAGGACTACTATTTGAGGAGTGTGAGGTGAAAGTCCTATCTCCAGTGGAAGCTGCTGTCAGTTAAAGGGTACTGAATAGCAACCTCCTTAGCATGCAAATTCAACAGCCTTTTCCTTGCTGCAAAAAATAAGTTAGAGTTTTTGCTGGGCAATGGGTCTGGAATTACATCTGTATGTCACATCTGTTTTGATAGTATGCAGTGACATTATATTCCATTAAACATTGTTTCTTGTTTTTGACTAAAAATAATGACTAAACAAATAAATAAAGTGATAAAGAAAAACACACCTATGCATTGAACAATCTGATGAATTTGACAACATTGAAAGTAATTCCAACTGTGTGCATCTGTTGTGGGTGGAAATATTTTCTCAATAAAGGAATCTGCTGTGATTTTGCATTATCAGTTGTTTAATATAAATATTCCTTGAAATCCAGCTATTACAGTTTCCTGTACATTAAGTTTAAAGGTTTCTATTGAACTTAGCAATTTTACAGAATCGAGAGGCTTTGGAGAGACCTGTGGGCAGCTGTCAAACATCTACTATGATGCTCTCCACTACCTCGAAGAAGAGGGCTTCCTCAACATCGCCAATGCTACACACCTCCTCTGTTGCCATTGTGTTTCTGCCACGGCTGCAAGATGCCCTGGACACTTTCCGCAGTGGTTGGGACAATCATCCGATAAGAACAGAAGGCCATATGACCCCTAATCAGCTGTGGGAGCTGATTAGGGGTCATCACCCAATTCAAGGGCCAGATAACATGAGGTATGTCCCAAATGTACAGCTTGAATGCTTTCAATAGCATAAATCCCTACATTTGTGCTTGCAAACATAAAATGTGTGTTTACAAGTTATGAAGACATTGCACGTATGTTAATAATCCCTTGCCAAAGACTGGCCTTTAGTTATTCAAATATTTAGCAAAGTGGTTTACTAAAGTGCAGGTCAGAGTAAGTGCTATAAATCCATTAGGATAATTAATACTGCCAACAAGTAAGGTTTTCTATTTTTGTTTGATAGGGTATGGATAGTCCTCATATTGAGTGGGAAAACAGTGGACTTACTGCTGATGGCTACTCCAGTGTCATAGTCCTAGACACAGAAAACCCACTAACTGATGGACAAATGGCAGCTTTAAGAGAGGTTGTTGACGTTAGAGCTGCATCCCAGTCCTTTGGCTGTGATATTTATAATGCTGCTGTTCAATTTTGTGAGCATGTTCTATCTGAAAACTGAAAGAGAGCTAACACACATGCTGTCTCAGGCGTAGCACTTCTTGGGAAAGGCCCGGTGGCCGGCCATGCAGGCGTAGCAGTTCTGGGGGAAGGCCCGGTGGCCTTGCAGGCAGGCACGACAGTTCTGGGGGAAGGCCCGGTGGCCTTGCAGGCAGGCACGATAGTTCTGGGGGACCACCGACGAGGGACGCGTCGCTCGGTCCTCCGACTGGCGAGGAGGAGGAGCAGACGTCGACTGGATCACCGACGAGGGACGCGTCGCTCGGTCCCCGACTGGCGAGGAGGAGGAGCAGACGTCGACTGGATCACCGACGAAGAACGTGTCGATCTGTCCCTCGATTGGCGACGAGGAGGAGCAGACGTCGACGGTATCACCGACGAAGAACGCGTCGATCGGTCCCTCGACTGGCGACGAGGAGGAGCAGACGTCGACCGGACCACCGACGAAGAACGTGTCGATCGGTCCATCGACTGGCGACGAGGAGGAGCAGACGTCGACCGGACCACCGACGAAGAATGTGTCGATCGGTCCATCGACGGCAGAGGAGGCGCTGATGTCGACCGGACCACCGACGAAGAACGTGTTGATCGGTCCATCGACTTGCGACTAGGAGGAGCAGACGTCGACCGGACCACCGACGAAGAACGTGTCGATCAGCCCATCGACTGGCGACGAGGAGGAGCAGATGTCGACTGGACCACCGACGGGGAACATGTCGATCGGCCCACCGACTGGGGACGAGGAGCAGACGTTGACTGGACCACCAACGGAGAACGCGTCGATCGGTCCATCAAATGGGGACGAGGAGCAGGCGTCGACTGGGTCACCGACGAAGAACGCGTCGATCGGTCCATCGACTGGCGACGAGGAACAAACGTCGGCCGGACCACCAACGGAGAACGTGTCGATCGGTCCATCGACTGAAGACGAGGAACAGACGTCGGCCGGACCACCAACAGAGAACGTGTCGATCGGTCCTTCGACTGGCGACGAGGAGGAGCAGACGTCGACTGGATCAGCGACAAAGAACGCGTTGATCGGTCCCTCGACTGGCGACGAGGAGGAGCAGACGTCGACCGGACCACCGACGAAGAACGTGTCGATCAGTCCTTCGACTGGCAACGAGGAGGAGCAGACGTCGACTGGATCACCGACGAAGAACGCGTCGATCGGTCCTCCGACGGCCGAGGAGGACGGCTAGCTGGATGGCACACTGGGAGGCTGACTGGATGCTAGCAGGCCTGATGCTAGCCAACTGGGGTGCTGGCTGGATGGCACACTGGGAGGCTGGCTGGATGCTAGCAGGCCTGATGCTAGCCAACTGGGGTGCTGGCTGGAAGGCACACTGGAAGACTGGGTGGGAGTCCGGAGAATTCAAAAAGTCCTTGAGCCAGCCAGGCAACGAACTCCTCAACCAGGGCCTCTGGGAAACTTCCCTGCGTGCCATGCGCAGACACCCTTCCTTGTATTCCCATCCTAAGTCCTTTTTAAATTGTCCATGAATACAAGTAAGGGTGTAAATTAACTCACGAAGATCTAAATCCAAAAAAATCTCCTGCTGGGTCCATTTTGTGGTTGGATCGTTCTGTCACGGGTGAGCAGGAAGCAGGACCCAAGTGCAAAGGTGATGAAAAAAAACGATATTTAATAATAAAACAAAACCAACATACAACTAAAGGTGTCCACGAAATGTAGCAAACAAACGATAATCCAAATACTGGAGCCAGGGAGAAAGCGACCAGGAAACCAACAGGCAGGAAAAGGCAGGACCAGACCGGGCCAGACAACAAGAAAAAACAGACGAACCAACACAGACAAAGGGAAACACAGAGACTAAATACACACGAAGAGGGCAGGGCAATTAGAACACAGGTGAGACACATTAGGAACAGGTGCAGACAATCACAGGGGCAGGAGACACAGGAAAAACAAGACACCAGAAACTAGACACAGGACAGGAAGTGAAACAACACAAGGAACTAATTCAAAATAAAACAGGAAATGAAAACACAAGATCATGACACATGCCTCCCCTTGTTTCTGTTGTTTGAAACTCTTTTTTACATAGTGTGTCAGATCAGGGCAAGCTAACTCCCAACATTTACAAGACAGAAATACATTTTAGGCATTTCTTGTCATTTTATTGGATAAAAAAAATCTTCTTATGTACTGTAATAGAAAATATACTATATACTGTTACATATACTTTATACTGTGTGCTGTGATTCATAGTTCTACATCGTGTGCACTGTTGCCTCCCTTCAAATTCCTCCCTGCTCCCTTCTCCTTGTGATACTTCCGTTCTGTTACCTTGACCTCCCCAGTATATCATTTTGCAGCATTATATTGCTTGGAGGCAAACGTCACTGGCGGTGACTCCTCTGTCTTATCACTATATAGCTCTGCTGCAGACAATGCTCATGGCGAAACACTTTCCAGATTTCCCTATGTGCTCTGTGAAACCTGTTTGCCTTCTGCTCGCGACAGAATAAAATACTTAGACAAAATCCACTTTGTTCAAAGCATCTTTATTCAGGAAGACTTAACTGTCAAAAAGATATGAGAGGAGAAACAAGAGCAAAATTATTCCTTTTTCTATCCTGAGGACGACACCTATCAAGTTAACTATAAACTATTAAAAACAAATATTCAAAGTATATTGAATGTCTGGGGTCGTGTAGACAAGTTGGAGAATGTATATTCATAGGTAAAGACCGTGACGGTTAAGGACAGAAATTACAACAGTAAAAAACAGAATTATTGCTGGTTCTCAGTGCCAAAGGGCAGTGAACTTCAACGACTATTGGATAAGCTCTCACCAAGCTACATGAGTCGGAACACCACTGACTAGCAAGAACTTTTAGGGTAGACAAAATAAGAAACACTTCACTGAAAAGGACATTAACTTGGAAGTTGCTACATCGCCATTGCTAGCAGTGCTACAGAGGTGGGTCATATTAGGTTGCATGCCATCTAATGATATTTTTCAACCCCCTATATTGTGTATGTCCATCAAAAAGCATAACAATGAAGTGTGCATATTAATATGCTAAATTATGAATACAATCTTTTAAATATTAAACATTAACATATGGCGTTATTGAGCACTGCTTTGTACCTACACAAGACCAAATCCTGTTTGGCAAGTGCCAATACAAGCCAGGTGGTCATTTTTAAAGGATGCATAGTCCTTGTAATGTCCTGGGATTCGCAGGGTCTCAAAACAGGTGGAGGCTGTTGGGAACCTGCCCTTGACCTCCTCAATGGATAGGTTATTCCTTGGCAGAATCTAGTCCGCCCAAATCAAGAATTTTAATAGCTCAATCAATTCATCAGGTGATGCTGTGGATTAAACAAAATAGATCAAATGATGGGTTGCTACAAATAATAAAAAATAATTTACCAGGGACAGCAAACAAACAGATATAAAAACATAACAGAATTACAGTATGTGTAAAAGAAAAACCTTTTAAACACAAAACTTGAATAACATAATATTTGCTATTGACAAGTCAGCTTACACATAGCTACAGTCTACATACCAAAGTTGATGCGAAACACAGACTTTAGCTTGTCCATGCAAGTTGAGAGGAAAAAGCGACTCACACCCTCTCCAATGGCTGCATCACCTGTAACACAATGGATGGTTTGATATAGTACAAGGGAAAAGCAATACTTTAAGTAGGCCTTAACTACTTTGACATGAAATTGCAGCTACCTTTTAGTTTGCAATTCAAGGGCTGTGCCCATTTCACATTCGGCTTCTTATAGAAGCAGATGAGCGCAGCGTCTTGTTCAGCAGGGTTCTTTCTAATATCCATGCTGAGATTAAGGGATTCTTACTTTCATGATTGCTAAGAATAGAATCCCGAAACAGAGACATGATCTTGGTAGGGTCTTGTACCGTGAGCCACTCTAGTAAGAGATACAATGAAAATGTTACCAATAAACTCACTTTGGATATGCAACTTATGGAAAGAGTATTTCTGCAATTACATATTCTAAAAAAAATCAGACATTAAAATTGGTTGTAATAAATAGAAACTGCTATTACCAAAAGCAGTACAATACCGTAATAAGGTTTCACATGATCAGATAAAGTGTAGGTTATGCCATGTGACATGCCACATTTGACTGCATTGCATAAGCACAGTTTACCCTCCCAAACATTCTTGTCCTGCTGCTAACCCATCTGTAACTGTTTCACTACTGGACGGTCCAGGCATTGCTGCTTGCTCTTCAACAGTACTCCTATCCAACACCTCATTTCCTGCACTGCCCACATTCTCAACACAATGTTAAACACTATAATTCTATTTGTAAAACTGCTTTAATCGTTTACATCTGCTGGTGAATGAAACAAGTACATACAAAAAAACTGAATTGCAGTATATAATGTACCTTTCTCCACAGGGCTCCTGAACTGGATTTGGAGTTCAGGAGCCCTGGAGTTAGCTAAGATAATGGAGTTAGCTAAGATAATCAAAAATTAGACTTCAGCAAGAACCACTTCAATTTAGTCATGGCTTTGTATTTTTCAACAAAACCATTTGCCCTTATCAAAAAATGTGATTTTAGGCCATCCATATTTAATGTAAAATCTATTGAAAATGCTTAATTCATTTATTTTTTACATTGTCTCTCACCCTGCTCACTGTTATGCTCCACATTAGCCAGGTTGTCTTCATCGTTGTAAACATCAATGATGTTGCAAAACTTCAAGTGTTCCATCAGGAGCTGCAGTGGAATGGCTGCTCAAAATCAAAAAAATTCTTTACATATGATATAAACTATTTACACATGCACACAAAGTTGTGCATACCTGCTGCTTTGTAAAGCAGCCAGCCTCCAGTTACAGCTTCCAACTGAGGAAAGAAAACTTTGAGTGTCTTACATTACTGTAAGCAAAGCAGATACACTAAAAACATTATTAATAAACATGTATCCTTAGAAAGGATGCTGAACTGTTGAAATGAAAGATGATTGTACTAGAACATCAGCCTTGCTTAGATGCATTTTAGCTTATTAAAAAGCAGAATTAAAACCTGTGCCAAAGGATTATCATTTTCCAATACATTAATGCAGACTATGTTAAAGGTATAATTTATCCAAAAGTTTAAATTCAGTCATTATGGAAGTTATTATCTGCTCATCTTAATGCCATTTTAAACTCAGATGAGTGCTTCTTCATACAACTTATAGTAGTTTGCGTAACTGCTAAGAAACTTTCTTCCAAACAATTGCAGTAAATGGTTGCCAGTCCTGGTTGCCACATCTCAAAAAGGAATGGGGTAGGACTAATTAACAGAATTTTTCATAGCCATAGTACAACTAGCATAAATATATACATCTATGGAATCTGCTTACCTCATCATGTGTTGTGCTCTCATCTAAATAAACAGTCCTGCGGCCCAGCCCTGCCAGCAAGTGGACTAGTTGGTCTTGTTTTTTGGGGGATTTTTCATATTGTTTTGGCAAAAGGTGTAAAGCAACTTCTAGTGGTTTAGGCCTTTTAGCAGGAACAAGATTCGCTGCAGGAAAACGCCTTTTCCCTTTTCCCTTAGTGAACATACCTGGAAAAGACCTGTAGGAAATAACACAGTCTGCTAAAACTCTTAAAGCTGATTGCCTGACCTCTCATTTGGGCCTTTTTTCCCCCTATTTCCTGCAGTATTGTAACCAAAAATAATCATTAATCACAGTCTGTAATTGTTAGGTTTAAAAATATCCATGTGAACAGATTTAAAAATGTATTTTAAACACTTAACCTTATATCCTGACTGCTGCAAGGAACATCACTACTGGCTGCACCTCCTCCCCTTTCAGATTCGGTCAATAAGGACATTAAGTGCCTGGCTGATCGTAAAAGCTCAGCATGACTACCCTGTCAACAAAAATATGATACAGAAAATACAAAATAACATCACAGAGAGAAAAAAAAGGTTAAAAAAACCCACTGACCATACGTCTAATGTTAAAGCTTAAGTGTAATTTGTATAGACAGCTGTTTAAAAATCACACAACTATCCCACTGTAACGTTACGTTATATATTTTGATCCTTTTAACCATATCCATCTACATTGAGGGCTCCCAGTCTGTCTGTGAACTTGTTTGTTTCAGTACAGGTTGATTCCCTTCACTCGCTACGTTGGGTGGGGAAATAAAATCAATGAATCAATACAAGAACTCTTTGTTCCCATGGAGCCAACATGAAAACGATTTTGGTTCTGTTAATTTCTGGTGTCGGCCAGCCTGGTGAAGCAGGTTGGGCAGCCGCTGCCAAATCAGCTCATCAGGAGCGGCTGCTGACAGACGACTGATAGCGTTATGTAGTCTCCGTTAGACACGGAAACTTTGGAGCATGCTGGCAACGAGGCAAAGGCTATCATTAGCTACATCATTCAGTGTTTCTTGCTAAAATACGTCGTAGCAAGGAAACGTTCGCCACAATTACATGGCTAACGTCAGCTCTACATCCATTCTGTATCATAGAGCTCAACAGTGTGGAAGTAAAAATCATATTCATTTTCTCTGACTTTCTAAATAAGGATGATGACTATTGGCCATAAGGTCTTAACCATCCAAGCTTTGAGATTGTGAGACGAAGGTTTTTGCTTCTGTAGCACAAGTCCGTGTGAAATCAACGTTTTTTTAGGTAAAACAGGTTTTACTCGCTAATGGAGAAATACTACACCACCCACAATCCTAAGCGTGGTGTTACCATGGAAATGTTTACAGAACCCGCGAACAGCTAGAAAAAAAGTGGGCGGCCACTGTTGAGCTCTAACGTTTTCTAGCTGTAACGTGTTGTCTTGCTGACTTACCTACATAGAGACACGAGTCACAAAAACCATAGCTGTGTTCCAAACATACTGAGCTACAAGACATCGGGCCGATTTCTTGGATCACATGACAGACAGGCCGTGCTCTGATAGGCCAGACGTTGGTTCGATTGCATGCAGGCTCAATTGCTTTTCCTATCCTGGGTAGCCCGGATGTTACTGTGTGAATTTTTCGATCTGAATTTTCGCAATCAAATTCAAGGGTGGGAAAATTTTACTTGAATTTTTCGATCTGAATTCGAGCAATCGAAAAATTGTATCTTGAAATTTGAGATCTGAATTTTTAAGATCTCAAGTTTCAAAGTGGTGAATTAACTAATACGTCTTTCACACCAAAATTACCGTGTAGACCCGGGTTTTTTAAACGAGGGTCTACCCGCATTTAATCGGCAATTGGCCACTTTCACACTGGGAGCCATAAAACAAAGAAGAATAACAGTGTAGTAAACAACAGAAATCATGGTAGCCAGTGAGCCGGTGGTCAACGCTACATTATCTCTTGTACTTGTCACTCTTTCAAAGTTTACAAACAGTGTTAAGAGCCAAGCCTGGCCCTTTAAGCAGGTGGCCATATGGGTTTTGAAGTGTGTGTGTATGAGAGAAGAAGAAGGTTGGCTCTGCGCGCTGTTGTTGTGTACGTAGCTGCAGCCACAAGGAGAATTGGCTCCGCATATCATCTATGTTACCGACAGTTTATGGCCACTGTGTAATGAGAGACCGCCTGATGAGGCCGTGTATGTCCGCCGAAGGGTTGAAATAAAGTGCCCCGTTCTAAACCTCATTGATGATCTGGATTGGGTTTGTTGTTACCACCAACCAGCCAAAGCTAGGCTAAGCGAGCTAGCTACATGCGAGAGGTCTCTTTACTACAGCTGGTGAGGTAAGAGCAGTTACCGACTGAGGAGTCGAGCCTCCATTGCCACCGTCATAGCGCAAATTAGCGGGTTCACCCGGGTGTGACATTCACATCAATGCCGATCGGAGGTGAAGCCGATTATTACCCGGGTCTATTGCAGAATAATTTGACCCGGGGCTGAATGCCGATTAAACGTTTTCACACTGAAAAAACGCAGAGTGTTAGCAGGTTTAAACGGGTTTTTTGGCCAGTGTGAAAGGGGCTTAAGCTGCAGTTTCTAACAATAGCAATCATGACAAAAAACATTTAATTTTGGCCCAGTTTTGAACTATTTCTACATTATTTCCTAGCTTTTGCACATAAAAATTCATATTTTGGCAGCAAAACACTTTATCAGACAATTGAATAAGAAGTACCTTACATTTACAGAGATTGCCTTTTGAATGTACCTATTTTTTGTGTTCTGACACACTGTTCCTGTTTTTCCTGTCATTGAACATTTTTAGCCATAAATATGTTAACTATTCATTGAAATGTCTGCTTTAGGCCAGAATTTACATACTGTTCGGTATAATTGAAGGTACTAAACCTTTATTTTAATTGGAAATCATTAAATATAATGGAAAAACATAACAGCGTAACCCTTAATTTACAGAGATTATGTTTATGTTGATACGAAATGCTATAACAAATTTGTTTTTCCACTGTCCAATGAGCATTTTTAAATTTGGTAATTCTTTAAATTGACAATAAAAGTGTAAAAGACCAGACTTTGTCTTTGGTTTTATGTACTTATTACAGTTAAATACACAGATAGACAGGTCAATTTCGTAAAGTAACTACCAAATAGTCTAAATTTACTGTAATTGGCCTTACATTTTGCTATTTTTTTATGTTTTTTGATGTACCAAACTTGTTTTCCAACTCTCAATTGAATGTTTTTAAATCTAGTAATTTATTAAATTGACAATAATACTGTAAAAGTAGTAGTGCCTATGGTTTAATGTATTTACATTGCATTTTTATACACTATACCTTGTTATTGTTGATGAGAAACATTATTTTAATGGTAAATTACTGTAAATTGACAGGTGAATTTCATAATAAGGGGAGGTATTAATAAATTACATTCAATTTACAGAGAATTACCTTAAATGTAATTGTTTTTAATAACATTCTACGTCTATTTTCCAACTGTTAAATGAGTATTTATCAAAAATAATCTGCTGTAATTTAATTTATTTTGACAGTAAAACCTGTTTTGTATTGTTACAGTGTTATTCCATGTAATTTTGTGGTATGGTTAAATACCGTAATTTGACGGTATCCATCTGTAAACTCTATTGCCAGTCTTTTTACCATTTTTTTTTTAAAGAGTTTTTCTTACAGTGCACCTACATAGAACCAGCTTTAAATATTTAGTTCAACAAAGCTCCACATTCTACTGGCTAACTGTTTGACAGGGTTTTGAATTTGGTTTATTACGCAGCATCTAAAGAAAAACTAGAGTGCTAATGTCTAATGCTAACTAGTAATTCTGAGTTACCGTAGCAGTTTTTTGATTCTGAAGATGTTCCTCCAAAAAAGACACTTAACTCTATGAAGAGCACTGGCTCTCTGTTTGGTTGCTCAAGCCAACAGGAGGTAGCCAACAGTGCTAACATGGGCCCTTTACTTTCATGCTGAGTAATGAGCTGGACATATACTATTAGCTAATATGAATGTACTGTAATTTTCCAGCATACTGGACTGTGCTGCTGTTGCAGGTAATACTGCTTCAGGTCCAAAGCAGGTTATTACAGATGGAAAGACACATACAGTCATATAAAAAGACTCACAGACACTCCCTATAGTTTGCTCTCTCTTGTGGGAAATGACTGCTTAGTTATTTGCATTCCTGTGGGTTGACTGGCTCTTCCTGTCATGAACGAGAATTGTGGCTGCAGTAAAGGACATTCCTTTGACATTTTTCCTTTGTACCCCTCACCTCCTTGTTTTCAACTAGCACCGTTTTGTCAAACAAATTGAAGTAATAAGTGAAGATGTAATGGAAGTTTGCACAGGGATGACAGCTGCTGTGTCGTTGTGCAATTTAAGACCCACAGTAAAACATGTCTCTCGGTGTAATATTGTAAAAAAAAAAAAGATGCACTGCAGTGGTACCTTTCTGTGCTTGCTTTCATTGATGTTGAGAGAATGCTGACATACACATGCTTAACCTTTGCAATATACATTTGCCTGCAAACAAGCATTTTCCATGAGCGCTCAAACTTTATAGATTATTTGCTTGATAAATGTCCTGGAATTTTGAATGCTGAAATTTTTAATTCTGAGCCCTTGATAGACAATCACACCGATGTTGTTTAAAGTTGAGTTTGAAGTTCATTCTTTAAGTGCTCAAAATTAAGAGATAGGACTGAAATTTTGGGCCCTTACCACTGTTATACACCAGGACATCACTCACATTCCTTTGACTAATGGCCGGCTGCTGCTTAAGAGGTGAAGAGGATCGTCCCTAACCAGAGGGTCAGGGGCGCAATCCCCAATTTCCCCAGTCCGCATGCTGAAGTGTCCTTGGGCAAGACATTTAACCCTAAATTGACTCTGACTGCTGTGCCGGCAGTGTATGAATGTGACAGAAAAGAGCTGTAATGAGTGTGTGTATGGGGGGATGTGACTGGTCAAAAGCACTATATAAATACAGTCCATTTACCATATGTGGAACACACAGATGCCAAATATAAGTCGCTGTGGTCTATAATCTTTTTCCTTGTTGGAGGTGGTTTCTTGTGTGGAGGAAATTCTGGAAGATCACTTTCACCTGAACGCTTTGCAGTGGACTCTCCAGCAGGCTTGATAAATGTGACTGTTGGTAGAAAACAGGAAATTAACAGTTGACTGCCAAGTTTGAAGTCATACACTTCCACCCTGGGTAACAAGCTTAGTGGCTATATAATAATGTCTCTTTAAATTACTTAGTCAATGTGACACCTGATAATGCAAAAATGTCGTTGTTTGTAGATCAAGAGCTGTTACCTTATATTGAATACACTCCATTTATATTGTAATATGATAAAGATTCCTAATACAACACAATGAAATTCAATAGAATCACAAACTACATCACCCAAAAAAAGACCACATTAGTATCCGACTGAACATACTTGTGTGTAACAGATTTATTTGAGAACATAAGCAGACGATGCTTCAGAGCTCCATCTTGCCACAGCTGGTACAAAGTGTTCTAAGGCCACAAGAAGGTGGATGGAATAAAACAGAGGGAAGGAGGCAAATATGCAGTGTTTGAGGAATGTACCAGACTTAGACAACATCCTGAGTGAGCATAGAAGGAAGGTTCAGTCCAAGAGCGACGGCTATTTTTAGCCCTCTCCCTCACCTCATTAAAGACAAGGTGTTTTTGTAACCCCAGCAGGTGTTCCAGGCCAGATTTTTGAGCAGAATAACTCAGGATGTATGAGCCTAACAGGTCTGAACTCATCTACAGTTCTGTACGACTCAAATCTTTGGCGAAATAAATGACGCAATGTAGGCATTGGCAAATTTTTTCAGGAAAAGGTGGGCTTTTTTTCCTGTCTGCTTCTTTCTCAGTGATTGAATTACTTGGTTATTTTTCTAGAAGTGTTGTGCAAGCTCTGTAATAATAACAATCTGTCAAGCAATAAAAAGCATTTCTTTCTTTTTCTCTTTTCTTTTCTTAACGTCATCGTTAACATAATTCTTTTATTTTTTATTTATTGATCACCACTATTATTATTATTATTATTATTATTATTATTAATAATATTTTTTAAAATGTAGTATTAACATTACAGTTGTCATTATTATTGATTAAACTATAATAAGTACTATGCCTTGTTTTTTACTCTTCAACTGACTCATTGAACTTCTGTTTTAAATTTTTTTTATTTGATCTTCTTCCTTTTCCCTCTCTTCCCCATCCATCTCATCTCATCTCATCTCCAACCGCTTATCCGTGGTCGGGTCGCGGGGGCAGCAGCTTCAGTAGGGGGCCCCAAACTTCCCTTTCCCGGGCCACATTAACCAGGTCTGACTGGGGGATCCCGAGGTGTTCCCAGGCCAGTGTGGAGATACCTAGTCCTGGGTCTACCCCGAGGTCTCTTCCCAGCTGGACGTCCCTGGAACACCTCCCAGGGGAGGCGCCCAGGGGGCATCCTTACCAGATGCCCGAACCACCTCAACTGGCTCCTTCTACGCAAAGGAGCAGCGGCTCTACACCGAGCTCCTCACGGATGACTGAGCTTCTCACCCTATCTCTAAGGGAGACACCAGCCACCTTTCTAAGGAAACCCATTTCGGCCGCTTGTACTCGCGATCTCGTTTTTTCGGTCACGACCCATCCTCACATAGGTGAGGGTAGGAACAAAGATTGACCGGTAGATCGAGAGCTTTGCCTTCCGGCTCAGCTCCCTTTTTGTCAAAACGGTGCGGCAAAGCGAGTGCAATACCGCCCCCGCTGCTCCAATTCTACGGCCAATCTCACGCTCCATTGTCCCCTCACTCGCAAACAAGACCCCGAGGTACTTAAACTCCTTTACTTGAGGTAAGGGCTCATTCCCTACCCGGAGTAGACAATCCACCGGTTTCCTGCTGAGAACCATGGCCTCAGATTTTGAGGTGCTGATTCTCATCCCAACTGCTCCACACTCGGCTGCGAACTGATCCAGTGAGTGCTGAAGATCACAGACCGATGGTGCCATCAGGACCACATCATCTGCAAAAAGCAGTGATGAGATCTCCAGGCCACCGAGCTGCAACCCCACCCCACCACGACTACGCCTCGATATCCTGTCCATGAATATCACAAACAGGATTGGTGACAAAGCGCACCCCTGGCGGAGACCAACCCCCACCGGGAACGAATCCGACTTACTGCCGAGAACCCGGACACAGCTATTGCTTTGAATATACAGGGATTGGATGGCCCGAAGAAGTGACCCCCTCACCCCATACTCCCTCAGCACCTCCCACAGTATCTCCCGGGGGACCCGGTCATACGCCTTCTCCAAATCCACAAAGCACATGTAGACTGGATGGGCATACTCCCAGGCCCCCTCCAGGATCCTTGCAAGGGTAAAGAGCTGGTCCGTTGTTCCACGTCCAGGACGGAATCCACATTGTTCCTCTTCAATCTGAGGTTCGACTATTGGCCGAACCCTCCTTTCCAGCACCTTGGAGTAGACTTTACCCGGGAGGCTGAGAAGTGTGATACCCCTGTAATTGGCACACACTCTCTTGTCCCCCTTTTTGAACAGGGGAACCACCACCCCGGTCTGCCACTCGTTTGGCACTGTACCCGACCTCCACGCAATGTTGCAGAGACGGGTCAACCAAGACAGCCCCTCCACACCCAAAGCTTTCAACATTTCTGGGCGGATCTCATCAACCCCCGGGGCTTTGCCACTGTGAAGTTGTTTGACTACCACAGTGACCTCCGCCAGGGAAATTGACGATGATCCTCCATCAGCCTCCAGCTCTGCCTCTACCATAGAGGGCGTGTTAGTCGGATTCAGGAGTTCCTCAAAATGCTCCTTCCACCGCCCGATTACCTCCTCAGTTGAGGTCAACAGTGTCCCATCCTTACTGTACACAGCGTGGATGGTTCCCCGTTTCCCTCTCCTGAGATGTCGAATGGTTTTCCAGAAGCATCTTGGTGCCGACCTAAAGTCCTTCTCCATGACTTCTCCGAACTTCTCCCACATCCGCTGTTTTGCCTCTGACACGGCAGAGGCTGCAGCCCTTCGGGCCCGTCGGTACCTTGCAACTACTTCCGGAGTCCTCTGGGATAACATATCCCTAAAGGACTCCTTCTTCAGTTGGACAGCTTCCCTGACCACCGGTGTCCACCACGGAGTTCGAGGGTTACCGCCCCTTGAGGCACCTAAGACCTTGAGACCACAGCTCACCGCCGCAGCTTCAGCAATGGAAGCTTTGAACATTTCCCACTCGGGTTCAATGCCCCAAACCTCCACAGGAATGCCAGAAAAGCTCCGCCGGAGGTGTGAGTTGAAAATCTCCTGGATGGGGGCCTCCTCCAGACGTTCCCAGTTCACCTGCACTACACGTTGGGGCTTACCAGGTCTATCCAGAGTCTTCCCCCACCCCCGGATCCAACTCACCACCAGAGGATGATCAGTTGAGAGCTCCGCCCCTCTCTTCACCCGAGTGTCCAAGACATGCGGCCTCAGATCAGATGAAACGATCACAAAATCGATCATCGACCTTTGGCCTAGGGTGCTCTGGTACCATGTACACTTATGAGCATCCTTATGTTCGAACATGGTGTTCATTATAGACAAACCATGGCTAGCACAGAAGTCTAATAACAAACAACCACTTGGGTTCCAATCAGGGAGGCCGTTCTTCCCAATCACGCCTCTCCAGGTGTCTCCATCATTGCCTACGTGGGCGTTGAAGTCTCCCAGCAGAACAATGGAGTCCCCTACTGGGGTCCTTTGCAGGACTCCATTCAGGGTCTCCAAAAAGGCCGAATACTCTGAACTCCTGTTTGGTGCACAAACAACAGTCAGAGTTTTCCCCCCCACCACCCGAAGGCGTAGGGAGGCGACCCTTTTGTCCACCGGGGTAAACTCCAACACAGCGGCGCTCAGCCGGCGGTAAGGTGATGGTTCCCGGAGAGGTTTTATAAATGTGGGGAACGGACTCTGGTGAAGAAGAAGGCATAAATCTTCCCCACCCATTTCCAATAAATCTTCGATTCAATTTAACTCTTTGGTATTACTGTCTGTATTTTATACCACTATGACCCCCTATGTTTTGTTTGCCGTCGTTGTTTAATGTTGTTATTTGTTTGCACATGCTTGTTCTGTCTTGTTCAATACCACCAATAATAATTAAAAATAAATAAATAGATAAAAAGTAATAAAATGCATAATTTTTCGTCATGTTTCTGAAGTCTACTGGTTACTTAATGAGTCCATAGAATTAGCACCAAAGTAAACCGGAAGCAATTCTATCAAAACCAGGCCTCACGTCCTGCTATCTCACAGGGAGCTTAATGTGTGCTCACCAACTTTGAATAGATAATTCAAATTTGTTAAAACTTGGACCCTGTTTTCATGGTTTGGACCATTAGTTCTATCACATTGTACTTAGCAAAGTAAATGATGAAATGTGAGAAAAATGTGACAGGACAACAACTCTACTTCAACTCATGGTGTCATGAATGTGAGGGGGAATTCTGAAAAGTTGCTAGACGTTAATCACAAATCCAGCGAAATAACTCATGATAGGGCATGTATAGAAAAAGGGGACTAGTCCTTCTGGCTGGTCGAACAAGAAATGTCAATTGGAATTATGATTGTTATTAATCTTAATTATATTTATTTAATAAAAGCATATTTTAGATGCACAATACTTTATTAGTAATACTACAGTGGCAGTCAGTAGAGCACATACCTCCACCAAAGCCCATCAGTCCCCTTAAATTCAATCAAGCCTTATGGGTAACAATGCAAATAATCAGATCATAATCTCCATTACAGAAGAATGATGGGTTAATAAAAAAAACGAACCAAATTACTCCGGATTATCTCAGCTAGTTACAGGTTTCTAGCCCTATTGGCCAAACTAATGAAGCCAACCCCCATCCACCAGATCCGGAGTTATATTTGGAACCGCCCCAAATGGCTGAAACTCATATAGATCAGGGCCCCAAACATGCCCAAGTGTTTTTTTCTTAATCAAGATCCATACATTATTCCCTAACCCTAACCCTGGGAAAAAAGTGATTGAAATTACTAGATCTGCCCCTTTGTCGGCGGCAGATGGTTCTTTCTTGGCCCATGTCCCATTGTTCCACCAGGAAATCTGGTCAGTAGTTTTTGAATCATCTGTCTGACAAACAAGCGAACCTACCAACAAACACACAGACAGGGTGAGGGTCTCCTTGAGGGAGGTAAAAACAAAGTGTAACGGGAATGTCTTTGGGATGCTAAAAATTACTTAAGTATATAGGAACCACAGTTAGCTCACGCACTCTCCTTCCTGTTGGAAGGTTATTTAGGGACAACGGAAACTAAGTGTAGTCTCTCTCTACAACCGGTTCGCGATAGGCTGAAGCGTAGACACCGCGTGACTGACGGCAGGCATTTGTTTGTGGTAGGTTCTGTATCCAATCAAAACATTATAAAATCGTGTAACTTTAGAGTGCATAGAGAATGTTGTTTAAATAGTATGCATTTGTTCCTTAGAGCCCAGAATACAGCAGTTTGTGGTGGTCCGAGTGGTCGCCATATAGGCCCGCAGGAATCGCGGTATGTTAATCCGTTGACAATCCTTTGTCATCATACGGACATTTCCGTCGGTTGAAAATGTATATCCAAATACCGTATTTCCCGCACTATAAGGCGCACCGGAGTATAAGCCGCAGCAGCTAAATTTAATGATTTGTACATCTATAAGCCGCACTGGACTATAAGCCGCAGGTGTTTTAAGGTTTAATTACCATATGTAAGAGTTCGATTGTCGGGAAAGAGATGGCTGCTTGAGGAAGCTCCCATTTATTAACATTTCAACAAACAAGTTGCATATTTGCATAACGTACTAAAACCACCAAAGTCCTCATCTTCAGTGTCGGAAACGAACAGGCTCAGGGTGGCTTCGTCAGCCACTCTCCTCTCTCCTTCGTTGTCGCTCTCAAAACCAACAAACTCCTCGTCACTGTCGGAATTGAACAGCCTCTGAAAGGCCTCAGCTGAGCCTGTGGCGACGTCCTCTTCTTCATCACGCAGCAGTCCAGCCTTTCGGAACCCGTTGGTGATCATGGATGTTTTGAAACTCCTCCACGCTATCAGGATCCACTCGCAAACTTGAGCGAAAGTTGCTTTTCGCATGTGACCAGTTTTGGTGAATGATTAATCGCCGCTAGTCATCCACGCCTCCCACTGAACGCGTAGTGCCACTTTGAATAGACGATTGACACTGATGTCGAGTGGCTGCAGATGCTTCGTTGTGCCCCCAGGAATCACAGCTGGAATCGAGTTTGTGCTCTTGATGGCTGCTTTTACCGTGGACTGCGGACCGCGGACCGGTCATAGAGCCCATAGAGTTAAAGTTGGTGGACTGTAACCTGTAAAATCCATAGATTTAGGAGGTCCCCTAGTGGCCGTTAGCTGTAAAAATCCATAGATTAGCCGCACCGTTGTATAAGCCGCAGTCGAAAAATGGGGAAAAAGGCACGGCTTATAGTCCGAAAATTACGGTAGTTGTTTTTTTATTTCGCCGTAGCCCCCAGTCAACTGCTTGTCTTTGTATGGCCATGGTGCACATTTTAAGTTGGTATTATAAATGTAGGTCGTGCACTCGAGATTTATTAAGAATACGTAATAAATGCAACTGTGATGTTCAGTATATTTTTTTATTCTTCTTTTAGAAGGTGTCATCAGACATTAAACAGGTCACTGGTCTGGGTGTACGGCTATACATGTCATCACTGTTCAAGTTGGGCAGGGGTCCAGAGAAATCTACAGAGTCCGACATTGCTCTTGCATAAGTACACACCGAATCAATATTCATCTTCATGACCTCTGATTGGCGTAATCGGGTGTCATTACTGCTAACGTGAATAATAATTTTAGCATATCTACGTTAATCCTTTTCCAGCAGTTTTAGTTGGGATTCAACGTCGCCTGCTCTGGCCCCTGGGATACAGACTGTGGTCGCTGCTTTCGCTAACTTCACGTTCCTCAAAACAGAGTCACCAATGATCAGAGTTGTTTCCTCAGCGGGTGTGTCGAGAGGGGAGAATTTATTAGAAACGTGAAGTGGTTGGTGGTGAACCGTGAGCTTCAGTTTAGGACTATGCCTCTTATTGCGGACAGTCACCCAGCCGCCCTGTCCTCCCGACTGCTCGGGAGCTGCTGGGGGAGCTGAAGGAGCTAAAGAAGCTACACTGGAGCGGCTTGCACCGGCTAGCGGGGACTGGCTAACAGTATCAGCTAACGACTTACTCTCCATGGTTCAGAGCCTCGCTTCTAACAGACTGAACCTCGCCTCCATCCTAGCAAATAAACCACACTTACTACAAGTATCACTATCGCTAAAGGAGGCAGAGGAGTAACTAAACATGGAGCAAACAGAGCAGGAGACAGCAGGAGAGGAAGAAGCCATTGTTAGCTGCTAAAGCTAACTAGCTAAGCTACGGTGCAGAGCACAGATTAGAGCGTGTCAACCGCTGTGAGCTAAAAGAGGAAGAGAGCTGTGAGTGTTTACACTTAATAAGGGAGAGTGCAGCAGATAGTTGTCCCAATAGTTAGAGGAAACCGCAGTGTTAAAGAGAGACGAGGAGGAGCGATGGATAAACACAGCTTCTCAGTCCATATCTGTTGACCGGCTGAATAAACAGTCTTTCCCCATACTCATTATCAACAGTCCATCAGTTTCAATGATCTGTACGAGCCGTCTGCAAATTGTCTGTTACAACTGTCTGTGAAATCAGTCCATGTATTGCCCACGGCAACAGTCTGAGTAGTCTGCCAGTAGTCCATGGTCAAACATGCAACTCTGTAGCCTCGCGTTTGCTGGAGTCCCTACATGTAAAGTTGCTGAAGGTATTATGGCCGTAGAGGCGGCAGCCATGAAACTATTCCTGGTGCAGGGTAAACGGGTAACAACTGTGGTGGTTGCTGGATACTGTAGCAGGAAGGTATACCAAGCCGATCATAGGTGATGCATCTTGGAGGGTGTCTCTCTCTTTGTGGAGGCTGGTTCCTTAGGTTCAGCAGCAGCATTTAATGAAGGAGAGGTACTTGGAAGATGATCATCAAGCAGATTTTCAGCAGGTAAGTTCATCTTCTCAGCAGGCAGGTCTTCAACTGTTTCCGTCTCCTCCAGCTGCTCTTCACCAAGAGGCTGTGCTGGAACTGGCACTAAATCTGTCTGTTTCTCTGGTGGGGGCCTGTGTTCAGTCTCTCGCTGTTTCAGCATACCTCTTCACAGGTAATGTAGGAAATGGGGGGACCTGTAGCAGCTCATGATGAAGGTGAAATTCATCCCAGTCTTCATCAGACTCTTGAGGTTGTGATGCAGGCTGATCTCCCTTTTTCAGTTTACTTTTGTCATCTTTAGTTATTTCTGGTTGTGTCTCAAAAGTTAAGTGGTCACAGGATATGAGCAGGTTTCTGTGCAGGAGGCTGGAGCGTCCCCTTACCCTTTACTGGTGTCACTTCATAAATCGACAGGTCCGACCCCATTTGTCTCACTACTATGTGAACTGTATCTTCCAAATAGCCACCATTTTACCTGGTCCTCCTCTTGGTGTCAGGTTTTTGATCAGAACTCGCTCACCAGGCTGCAGCACTGAACTTCTAACTTTTGTGTCATAGTACTTCTTACTTCTTTCAGCAGCTTTCTGAGCATTTTCAATTCCAAAGGCGTATGCTTCCTCCGTTGCTTGTTTCCACTTCTCCACGTAGTCTCGCCAGTTACTGGAAGCCTGGGTGATTTCCTGAACAAAAGATAGAATGGTAAATGACCGGTCACTTCACAACAGATGCAGCTATAGGCATAAACCAATTTGTTTCTCAGAATCTGCCAGTTTGATTTTTGTGTCTCAGTTAGTGTCTTAAACATTTGCAACATATACATCACTTGACCATTCCCCATCGGGTGTTGTTCTGGACAAAGCCATGCCATTGAGTTTCTTTAACTGACAGAACAACCAATTTTCGAATTCTCCCCCTTGGTCATTGGTGGATTCGGGAGGGGAACCCAAACTTCAGGGCAAAGTCATGTAAGATGAGATTTGCAGTAGTTTTTCCTGACTTTGATGTGGTGGCGAAGACTTGAGTGAAAGGTGTAAAATGATCAAACAATGACGAGGATAACTCATATCCCCCTTTGCATCGGTCGAGATGGAGGAAATCAATACATACCAGTTCAAAGGGCTGTGTTGCCACAATCTTTGTCAGAGGAGCTTTTGTTTCAAGGCATGGCTTTTTCTGCTTGAGACAGGTACAAGTTTTAGTCACATAGTGCTATATGGCTTGAAGAAGCGATCACGTACTTGTGATAAAGTGCCGTCATTACCTTGGTGTCCCATGTTATTGTGCAGCTCTTCCATCAGTCTACCTTTGTACTGCCCCTGTGGAACTAACTACTTGAGGACTGTATTGATTCTGTACAGAATGCCGTCACTGTCTATTGTCAGTTCGTCCCATTCTCTAAAACAGACATTTAGTTTTTGGACTGGATTCCTTTTGTTCTCTAACTAGCGGTTTGGAACCAGACAGTTTGCAATCAAGCACAGGACTAATGACCGGTTCAGATTCTTGTGCCTCTCTTATCTGATCTTTTGGGATGGAGCTGATTGATTCAGTGTTTGTCTCACCTTCAACTGAAATGACATAGATACAGCCAAAAGTGACCAAGTTGCAATGGACTCTTTCTGTACCTCAACTGCTTGTATCGTGGCGGCAATGGTGTCAGGTTGAAGCCCCTCAGAACATTCTCTCATCAGTGACAACATCCAGTGGCATCCTGGACAAAGCATCCGAATCACTGTTCTCCCTGCCTTGCCTGTACTTTATTGTAAAGTGGAAATCAGCCAACTTTGTAACCCACCTGGAAGTGGTTGTGGTCCGTTTTGCAGTGGACAGGATGTAGGTGAGCGGGTTGTTATTGCTATATACAGTGAATGTCGGAGCATAGTACAGAAAAATACTACTGACAATCACTGATAAGTGAAACTTAAAAGTGATTGCCAATTTTAGAGCTAGAAACTCTTGCTTGCCTACATGGTAGTGATAGTTCTTCTCAGCTGCTGTTAAGGTTACAATGGATACAACGAATGGCTGAGTGAAATCAAGGAAACCTAAGACTGGTGGGTAAAGCAAACAGTCAATCAGCTGTTCAAGTGCCCGTTGGTGCTTGTCAGTCCACAAGATTGGCTTGTTTGAGGGCACCACCTGGCTAATTTTTTTTCAGTGGGTGGTCAGGTACTTATTCTTAATCTGCTTTCAGGAGGTCATAAAGACAGCTGGCCTTCTTTGAAAAGTCTTTGATATACTGTCTGTAGTAAGTGAGTAAACCAATCATCTTTCTGAGCTGGCCCACATTCTCTGGTCTGATGTCTTTCAATGCTCTAACTGCTTCGAAATCAGCTGTATCAACTCTGCTGCCCTCTGCAGAGACTATTCAGCCCAAATAACCTGAGGTTTAAAGAGATCACACTTACTTGGCTTGAATTTGATGCCATACTGTCTGAGGCGCTGCAAAACTTACTGCACATCTTTCACATGACTATTGAGGGTTCAACAGAAAACTAGTGTGTCGTCCAGATAAGGAATTTTCAATTCAATTCAATTCAATTTTATTTGTATAGCGCCATATCACAACATACATTGTCTCAAGGCACTTTACATAGTGAGGTCAATATTACAATATTACAGGGAAAACCCAACAAATCCCACAATGAGCAAAGCACTTGGCGACGGTGGAGAGAAAAAACTCCCTTTTAACAGGAAGAAATCTCTGACAGAACCAGACTCAGTTGTGGGCGGTCATCTGTCTCAACCGGTTGGGGTGAGGAGAGATTAGGAAGAGAGGAGAGGTGGGCAGAAAGAGGGTGGGAGGTGAGACAGTAGGAGAGAAGAGAGATAGAGGACAGTTGTACAACCGCCGCTGTAATCTCTACCAGACTGATACTTATAATTAAAAAATACAATTATGTTGTTGTCATTATTAGTGATGATATTAATATTAATATTAATAATAGCATAATAATAATGACGGGTTTGGGTCCTGCAGCTCTGGGGTCAGAGATACACTAGGAGAGATAGAAAACACAAACAGGGTTAGTGACATGTACTGTAAACATATCGGGGGATGGGGGGGCAGTATAACAGTTGCTTTAATTTCTACCAGACTGATACTTATAATTAGTGAAAACTGATACTTATAAATACAATGATGTTATTAATAATAATGATAGTAATAATAATAATGACGGGTTTGGATCCTGCAGATCTGGGGTCAGATCTACTAGGGGAGAGAGAAAACAGAGTTAGTGACATGTAATGTAGATACATGGGGGCAGAGAGAGAGAGAGAAAGAGAGAGAGAGAGAGATTGAAAAGGTGGGAGAAGGAGAGAGATATAAAGGGAGAGAAAGAGGGAGAAGGAGAGAACGGGAGAGGGAGAAAGATGCTCATGATATAAGTTCCCCCAGCAGTCTAGGCCTATAACAGCATAATAAAGAAATGGTTTATTAAACACCTGAGCAGTTCTAACTATAAGCTTTATCAAAAAGGAAGGTTTTAAGTTTAACTTTAAATGTAGACAGGGTGTCTGCCTCCCTGACACAAACTGGGAGCTGGTTCCAGAGGAGAGGATGAATGCAGATGTTATCCTGGCGCCCTTCAAAACATTCCTCCATACAATGCTGAAAAGCCACAGGAGCATTCATGAGGCCAAATTGCATGTGTATCCACTCATAAAGTCCCCATGGGGTCAAAAATGCTGTCAGTGGTCTGCTTTCTTCAGAGAAGAATCCTTGGTGATAAGCTTTCCTCTAATCTAAGAGGGAGAACCATTAATTACCACCTAAACTGTCCATGATGTCTTGGGTCCGAGGGATGGGCTGGCGGTCGGGATGTGTCTTCCTGTTCAGGTCTCTGTAATCTATACACAGCCGGAGGGTCCCATCCTTCTTCCTAACGCACACAACACGTGAAGAGTATGAAGAGTTTGACTTCCTAACCCAGCCCTGTGCTGTGAGGTCATGAAGATAATGCTTACTTTCCTGGTACCATGGCCTAGGCATTGACATGTATGTGCAATTGACTGGTTCAAAGTTCTTTAGAGAAATATAAATTTTCCATTGTTCAATGCAGCCAATGTCATTGTCTGATCTTGAGAATGAGTAAAACTCTTGTCTAAGCATTTGCCTATCTACTTGTCTCTGACCTTCGGTTCGGTAACTTAAACCGACGGGTGGATCTCACCGTTCACTAGCATTACATGGGGTATGAACGCTGGTGTGATTCACTGTGGCGACAAATTTTTCAAAGACCTGGGCAGGTAACACATCAAAATGGTTTGTCATGTACCAATTATCGTCTGTCCTAGCAAAGCAATGCCGTGGTGGGTGGGATTACAAACATCAAGCATGATTGCTGGAAAAACACCTTCCCTGACTCTGATTAGTGTGTCAAGGAACTTAAGACCATCTGGCCATTGAGGGTTCAGGTCTGGCTGAAAAAAGTCATGGCACAGGGACAACAACATGTCAAAGGACATTGTTGAGTATCGGATGCGCGTGTACATCTTTGGGAAGAGTCCCTCTCCTGCCATCGCAATCTATGGGCTAAGACACGCTGTTCAGGAAGGTGGGAGTGAGTACGGATCCGATCCTTTCTACGTGGATGATGCGCTCATCTTTCTGCCAACAGAGTTCAAGGCCATCGAACTGCTGAACAAACTCAAGCATGTCTTGCTCAGTAGAACTTGAAACAAAATCTGCTGCAAACAGTACTGCAGTTGTGAAGGCCTTCTCGTGGAAAGGCGAAGGGCATAAAGGATCTTTACTTGACTGATGAAATTTTGCCAATGCAAAGAAGCCTCTGACTTTACTGGGAAATCCCTGTGCAGCGATAGATACACCGGGTGGATCCTACCTGCCCCAGGCTATTCCAGGATTCATTGCGCGCCGGCTTTTGAAGAGAAGTAATGGCGAACGACGATAACACGAATGGAGAATTTTTTTTTTTTAATGTAGGTATCAGGCTTCAAAAATGTACAAATGTGATTTTTTTAGATAGCTAAAGATGCATACGTTTAATAAACTAAGCGGCCTTCAAACGTGATTATTGCTGTTTAAATATTTTTATGTTAAGTTCAGTGACAGTCGCGGGGTTGCTGTATCAGACAGATGAATATTCCCAGCACATTAGAAACGTAATGTAATAATAATAATAAGTTTATAAGTGTTACGACAGAACACATGTTGGTGATGTGAAGTAAAACTGACTGTTGTGTTTTGTTTCAGGGAGCAGACTGCTCACTTCATACAACTGGACAGCTTTAAATAAAGGAGAAGAAACTGTTCAATAAACAACCAGATATTCATTTCTGTCTTTTTCACTTGTGCAATTTTTTCTCATCCTGTGCAAAATATAGATGTATGGTAGTGTATATGAATACATGTAGAAATGTGTGTCTATACATATTTATTCTTGTTTGTTGTTTTACTGCCTATCCATACAACACTGTACTTATTAATCACATTTTTATACAGACAACTGCACATTTTAGCGTCTTTTCCAATATGAATATTTTTGTTTTATTTTCAATGTTTGTTCTTTCTGGTATATTTTACTATCCACCTTTTCCCCGATGCCTTTGAGTCTTGCTGCTACTGTAACAAGTGGATTTCCCCGGTGCGGGATTAATAAAGTCTCATCTTGTTCTAATGGTCCCTGCCAGTGTTTTAATATTATATATAGTTAAAAAAGATATATATACACACATTCATGAGCATGTTGCAATTTACTGGTGCTTTTGTTTTGATGTTTAACTGATTTTAACTATTTTCTACTCTATTTGTACTTAATCCTACAGCAATGCAACATATTCTATAAAGTCATCATATTAAGCTTTGAGTGGACATGAAAGGTAAGAAAAATTGTAATCTGAGTACATTTGCCTCAGATGTAGTGGAATAGAAGTTTAACTTTGCATTAAATGGAAAATACTAAAAGTACAAGTACCTTGAATTTGTAGTTAAATATTAGAAATGGAATTATATCATCAAAGTGAAATGAAATAAACCGTTGTTAATTTATATTATAAAGATTAACAAGTGTATGAGTATCACCTCCGTCGGCCGCGTGGGCTATGTCCTTGAAGGATGCAGGCCCTGAATTTGGACAAAGCCCTCATTCTTGTGGCTCGATCCTTCAGGTCAGACTCCTCCAGTGCCTCTGATAAATGCAAAGGTTGGCATTGTTGTGACAAGCCTCGCGCTTGCCAGGAGCCGTCTGCAGCTAGAGATATCATCATCAAGTCTGCACAGAATGAGACCTATGCTGAGGAGTTCAGTTAACTCACGAGGAACAGAGAGCTCTCTCGATTCAGTCCACTTGTGAAGCTGAGTCCAATGATCCAGGATGGTCTCCTTAAAGTTGGTGGATGCATAACTCATGCACCTCTGCAGTCCTCTCATCAATGGGAAACATAGCCAATGCCACCAAGCTGTTAGTGCAGCAATATCATGAATAGGTGAAGCACCAAGGCTGTCAGTTTACAGAGGGAGCCATCAGAGCAGCAGGTCTGTGGATTGTCTGTGGCAAGCGACTTATGAGTTCCGTTTTGCATGGTTACATCACATGTCGGAAGCTCAGGGGTAAAATGGAGAAAGAGTAGATGGCTGACCTCCCTCCGGTACTGTAAGAATAATCTGAAATTGAATTCATTTTTTAGGCAAACAGTAACATTTAATACATACATATATTCTTGCTGCAAGGGGATAAGTCAGTACAGCAGCACAGTGTCTGAGTACTGAGGTTGTCCGACGAATACAGGATATGCAAGGATATTTAAGCATGATGGGCGGTTCCCCTTTACAATGTACATCTGTGTGTTACTTATTTACAGACAAAGTTATATGGTAGGTCCTGAGTTTCCTGAGTCACATTGCAGGGTCATGCATTTCCTGAGTCACATCGCAGGCTCATGCATGCCCTGAGGTGTTTCTGCCTGTGCTTTCTGACATTTCCCTCCTGTTTATACTAATAAAAAGAACACACATAAACCATTAAATATAGCAAACAATACATGTATATACAAGTTCATCTAGGCACTTGTTAATTAAACAGAACATCGCTGCTTAACACCTCGTTAGATTTTCATTAAACAGATCATAACAATCAACTTTATGCACTTAGACACGTCTCTCAGGATCTCCAATATACTTGGTTATTATTTGTTGATACATGGTCTTGGTCAAGGCTGTCTCAATCAGTTTTTGCAAGAGTCCTCGTATGCAAGGAATGCAACAGCAACCACAGGTAACAAGGATACCTGCAACAACAGCTAACGAGATCAGAAAAGAGGTTATTAGGGAGCTCCATTTGCCAAACCAGGAGCCTAGGAAGTCACTGAATGGATCCCTGATGCCCGAATTCTCTGCCAGCTCTTCAGACAGAGAAGTCAGCCCCACCAGGGCTTTGGTGATGCTGCCATCACCAAAGACATGGACACGTGTTATTTGGGATAAATGAACAACAGAAAGTTCATTTTTTTGCATACACCTCCTTTTTCGGCCAATAACATATCTAGTGACATCCTGTTTTGCCATGCTGTGAGAAAAGTAGGCCCCAGTTGTTCTGCTATCCCTTTTACTGCATCCCTGGTATAATTAACAAAGCGCTGCTGATTGTAATAGATATAGCTAATCCAATCCACATTCTTATTTACTGTAGACCACCAGAACAAAAGTGACTCCAACCCTGCAGTGATTTGATTCCTAGCCTTAAACCCATCAGGTACCCCTCTGGGCACCCCAATGTTGTCAATGTACACTCTGTTGTTGAAGGAGCCTCCTGGGACTGAACGTTTCTGTCGCAGTGTTCCTGCTTCTTTTAGTCTAGTACCCAGTTGGCCATAATCACCTGTAGGGAACATGTAAAATGGCATTACAAGCTGCACTAAAGCGCAACTACCCCGCCACTTCTTTGGTAGCTTTGGTCTTAGTGTCATATCTCCACATAACCACCAGAGGTCTGCTCTCATGGTTATATGGTTCAGAAACCAGTAAGCTGAATAGTCCCCACAGTCGGAGGTGATGTCGATGGACTGTTGACAGTAAGTTTCAGTTAATGGTCCTAGCCTATGTCCTTGGCCTTTATAAGTAGTTACTGAGGGAGGTGGGCTTGCCTTTTGTACTGGGGGAAACAGTAAGGACAATGTTTTACAGTCCTCAGCAGCTGAAGTGTTGCCAAATAATTGCAAAATGCATTGGAGACCCTTAGGGTCATTCTTATTATTTAACTGAAACGAGGTAGTAGCCAGCTGGGGTCTCGCTCTGGCACAGGCAATGCAATCAGATTGGCCACTTTGCTCTGTAGTATATTTCATACGACTGACCCTGTATGTTCTTTCTGATTTTCTTTACAGCTTACTACGTTACACAGGTCGAACTGTACGCTACTATCCTTTCCTTCAGTGAATTGGAGAGTCAGTGGTTGAAATGAGGATGTCAGCGATTTTTTATTTCTAGTGTTGTTCTTTGCAGTCTGCATTTCATACCAAAACAAGGGAAGGACGATTAGGAGTGCTATTATTAACAAACAGCAAACTGTCCCCCGCATCCCACACAGACCTGGGTGTCTTAATGGATGCCATGGTTTAGGTCTATCCATGGTGTCTCACAAACAAATAAGACTAACAGGAAAAGGATGATAATCAATAGAAAGACTTTTGAGCTATTGCTGTTATTACATGATTTACAAAATGGCTTCCGTTATCACTGTAGATTCTTTCTGGTATCCCAAACCTTGGTATTATCTCTTTTACTAGCGCTTTCGCTACTGTTAGTGCATCAGGGGATGCTGTTGGGAATACTTCTACCCATTTGGTGAACATATCAATGATAACTAAACAATATTTCTTCCCTTCACATTTATTTAACTCTCTGAAGTCCATACAGATCATTTGGAATGGAAATTGTGGTTTTGGAAATTGTCCTCTCTTTGGTCTCAAATTTCCTTGAGCATTGTATTTTGCACAGATAATACAGGCTGAACAAATTTTTTTTGAATAGTTAGTAAATCCATATGCTGTAAACACCTTTTGTATGATTGCTACCATCCCTCCTGTTGAGACATGACTTAGTCCTTGGCTCAATATTGCAGCATATCTAAAAAGGTTGTTTTGGCAGAATAGGTTTTCCTTCAGGTCATACATGAAGCTCATCTTTAAGTGTTGCCCCTTTATTTTTCCATTTTTGTTTTTCTGAGTTTTGTGACACTTTCTGCATATCTCTCAAGACTTCTTGGTCTATGTGTGGTTGTATGTTTTGTACTGTAAATATCTATGTTGTTGCAGCTAGTTTTGCTGCTGCATCTGCTTTTTGCATTACTGCTAGATACTGGGTCTTCTTTACCTGTGTGAGCGGAACATTTACATATTGCTACCTTTTTAGGTAGCTGAATGGCATCTAGTAAGGCTAGAATTAAATCTTTATGTGTAATATCTTTGCCTGTAGATTTTACCATCCCTCTGTTTTTCCATTGTTGTGCAAACACATGGATTGTTGAAAATGCATACTGGCTCTCAGTGTATATAGTTACAACTTTCCCCTTGGTTATTTTGCATGCTTCAGTTAGTGCTACTATCTCAGCAGCTTGCGCTGAGTAGTTTCTAGGTAACGGTTCTGCTTTTAAGGTTTTATCCTGTTTCACTACTGCATAGCCTGTAGCATTAGTCCCATCTTGCAATTTTCTGCTGGAGCCGTCTACAAAGAGTGTTAGCTCACTGTCTGCTAAAAGCACATCGATTAGATCTGCCCTCGGTAAAACTCTTTCCGAAATATCTGCTAGACAGTCATGTGGTTCTCCATCAATTGCGGTTGGCATTAGCGTAGATGGATTTAGAGTAGTACAGCGCTCTATGATCAAGTGAAGTTGAGACAAAAGCACAGTCATGCATGACAGATGTCTCGATGGTGACAAATATGAGATCTTGTTCTGGAGTAGTATAACTGATACTGCATGTGGCACCTTCAAAGTTAGGGAATGAAATAATACAATTGAAGCTGAGACTTGGACTGCCAAAGAGGCTGCCACAACTGCCTGAACGCAGGGTGGTAATGCTCTAGCCACTGAGTCAAGAGTCCTCAAGTCAAGTTTGGTTGAATAATAAGCTAATGGTCTGTTTTTTACTCCATGAGTCTGAGTAAGCACTGATGTCATAAAGCTGTCTTTGCAGTCTACTGTTTGGATAAAAGGTTTAGAATAATCTGGCAAACCTAATACTGCAGATCCAACAAGCAACTTTTTAACCTTTATTGTTACGGCTGGAGTTAGGACCGAAGAAATTGCAGGAGACCAGGGACAATAACTGCTTTCAAGTTTTAATTTTTAACAAAAGTTCACAAGCCCCATGGGAGGGAAACAAAGGGAATCTTCTGGCAGCGTGGCTAAGTCATGACCGTGTTTAAGTAGAGGAAAGGGTGATTGCTGGTGATGCTGGACAGGTGTGTGTCATCTGTGAGGCCAGCCACGCCTCCTGCCATAACCTGAAGCAGAAACAAAACACAGGGGAGGGGGGAGAAAAGGAAAAACAGAAGCAACAAAAACCGAGACCATAACATTTATAAATGCATTCTCTGCCTCTGGTGTCCAGGTCAAAAGGTCAGAGGCGAAGTTACTTCAGCATAACTTGATATCCAGCTTCTGCAAAAATTAGTCATACCTAAGAATGACATCATTTGCTTCTTTGTTTTTGGTTTTGGGGCCTGTAAAATTGCTGTTTTTCTTCCTTCATCTAGGTGCTTTCCCTCCTGTGAGAGATTGTAACCTAGATATTTAATAGTTGTCTGCCACAAGTGTAACTTACCCTTGCTTACTCTATGTCCCTGTTCAGCGAGAAACTTAAGCAGAGCTATGGTGTCCGTTTTACAATCTTCCTCTGTTGGAGATGCCAGCAAGATATCATCTACATATAGCAATAATTGACTCCCTTGTGGTGGAATGAATTTAGCTAAGTTTGCTGACATAGCCTGGGAAAATATTGTTGGTGACTCGCAATAGCCCTGTACTTTCAGCGTAACTTCTGGTTTTTCCTCTTCCCATAGTAGCACTTCTAGTGTGCTCAACTCTAACACTTCCTCTTCAATTTCTTTATCTTCTTTCTTCTCCTTATCCCTGTCTGACCCTCTTTCTTCGCCTAGTCATGCTCGTTCCTGTCTTATGTCCTGATAGGTCTGATAGCTGGGCTTTCTCTTTTTAGGACAATCTTGTGCCCAATGTCCCTCTTGTCCACACTCCCAACATCCAGTACCGCTGCCTCGTCCTCGACCTCTTCCTCTGCCCCTTCCCTTATAACCACCTCTTCCACTATTTAACACCAATATTGTCACACCATCTTCATCTAAGATGAGTGCATGTCCTTTTTTGGCCTTCCTTTTATCTTTAAAGTGTTGTTCTGCGTGTCTGGCGTATTCTAAAGTATTTTGTAAGCGGGCAGTGCGATGATCCACCATGTGTTTTGAGACGAAGCTGCTGATTTGGGGATGGCTACCCTTCAAGAATGCGTTCTTTAACTGTTGCTCATAAGGGGTATCATTGGCCATGTCTTGTGGTACCTCAACCCCGCTGTGATTATCAAACACTTCCTTGAGCCTATGATAATAGTGATCTACGTCTTCATCATCCTTTTGAATGCACCTATTTATCTCTGTCCAATTTGCTCTAGCCTGATATCTGCCTCTCACACGTTCCTCTAGGTCAGTGAGTCTCTGCCTAAGGTTAGCATCACCATATGGCAGTGGCCTTCCAATTTCCACAAATAAGGCACCAATCGTGTCCCATTATCTGTCTCATAGCTCTCTCAATTTCGACCCCATTGAGTCTATAACTGGCATAGAGCCCTTCTACTCCTTCTATATATGTGGATACTTTTACTTTTGGATGATATATGCCTTCCGTGGCTTTTTTAAAATCCTCCCCGGTCCAAGGCCTGTATACATACATAGTTAAATCTCCATCTTCTCCTGGGTTTGGGTTAGGGACCTGAATCTTTGGTAGTAACTCATTGACTTGGGGACGTTCCGCTCCACTAGCAGCACCTTTAAATGGGCTCATGGCTTGCACTTTTGCTATAGCCCAATTGCCCCACCCATGTCCTGATCGTGTGTCACCCCCTGCTTGTTTTTGTAACACTATTGGCAGTATTGGTTCTTGCTGGCGTATCTCAGGGTATAGGGAGGAGGCTGTGGGAGGAGGATGTGGCTGTGGATCATCATCATATTCTGGAGGTGGAGGGTTTTGTCTAGATCTAATTACTGAGTTTATATCCTCTTTGTCCTCCAACACCAGGGTTTCTTTACTCTTTGCTTTTTACTGGCCCCACTTTCTTTTATGGGCTTCAGCGAGCCACTCTCTGGCCTGACTTAATCCGTTCTTTTTGTTTGCTTTTGGATTAGTTAAGCCTATTTTTTCGATGTCCTTCACTAATTTGTTACATCCTTCTACAGTGATTCTACCTGTAAACCTGAACTTCTATCCCATCTTTGCAATTATTCAATGTTTTCCTTATCTCTTATAAACATACATTTTGCATCTCCACTAAGTTCTAATTCTTGCTTTTTGCAACATTTGTTCCCCATTGTGCTATGTTTTGTCAACAGCCAGTCAGTTTGTATGACACTTTCGTTCGGAGCAACTGACCCAATCAGCAAAGATCTTTGGACGGTTTATGTTATCACCGTTAGCTTTCCGCCGTCTGTTTTTCTCTGCTCAGACACTGTCAACAATCCCCTTCAATGGCCAACATGTTTGTATGGAATACACCCGAGCAACTGGTCTGATCAGTACGTTAATACTGAGACACCACTGAATCTCTATCTCCCAGTTTCACACAAAGACAAAAACATACAATACATAATGACAAAAACACACAACACACAAAGACAAACACACACAACAGTCGTCTTTCTATCGCGGAACCTTAGTTCCTCGAACTATTTCCTTTTAACGTGTACACAGAGTTATTTATTTCCTGTAGTCTTCTCACACAGACTATGGACTACCACGCTACCTCACAGAGTTTTGATCACAGTTTATTACTACTGATCTCTTTCTCTATAGGTTTTTTATTTTAGCGCTTATCCTAATTTTGCGACTTTAATTCTCTTACCTTCAACCGCTCAATTCTGTGTTCTCTTGTTTTGTTTCTTTTGGGTCCCGTCACCCTTCCACCCTACAGTGGTGACTGGCCTCCCTTTACAGCAATTCAGCTGGAGGTCTTTGTTTAGGAGTCCTCTGCTCCCCCGTGCACGGTTTATGTCCCGCTCCTGGAAGGTGGAAAGGATGTTGGGATCCGGCTCGAAGGATCAAGATGTTAGAATAATCTGAAATGAACACAGAAAGTTGAATTTGGTTTTTAGGCAAACAGTAACATTTAATACATACATATATTCTTGCTGCAAGGGGATAAGTCAATACAGCAGCACAGTGTCTTAGTACTGAGGTTGTCCGACGAATACAGGAGATGCAAGGATATTTAAGCATGATGGGCGGTTCCCCTTTACAATGTACATCTGTGTGTTACTTATTTACAGACAAAGTTATATGGTAGGTCCTGAGTTTCCTGAGTCACATTGCAGGGTCATGCATTTCCTGAGTCACATCGCAGGCTCATGCATGCCCTGAGGTGTTTCTGCCTCTATAGTGGACAACAGGAAACACAACATCACGTCTGTATACAAGATACCAATACAGACTGTTCTCTCTACGATCAGCATTTTCTTTTTAACTAGTTATAATACATATTTTTCTGACAGGTACGTCTCAGTATATGCCCTCCATTCACATATGTTGGTTTGGATGTATTCGGTCCTTGGATGGTGGTCACTTGGCGAACAAGTGGATGTGCAGCTCAAGGCAAGCTTTGGGGAATTCTCTTTACATGTATGAGAACTCGAGCGGTACATATTGAAGTGGTAGAGTCCATGGCCACTTCCAGCTGAGTAATGCCCTCTGTCGGTTCTTTGCCATCCGTGGACCAGTGAAACAGGTTAGATCCGACAATGGGACAAATTTCATCAGGGCCAGGACAAGGGCTCTAGTGAGCAGAAATATGTCCTGTGGTACTTAGGTCAGCAGGGATGCACATGGGAATTCAACCCCCTCAGGATTCACACATGGGGGGGGGGGGGGGGGGACTTTAGATTGGCATTTCACGCAGGGTCCTGGACTCCATCCTGGATTCCACCTTACTCATGAAGTCCTTTGTAACCTCCTGGCTGAAGAAACAGCAATCATCAATGCTAGAGCATTAGTGCCAATCTCTTTTGATCCGGAATCACCATTCCTTCTAACTGATGAAATTCTGCTTACCCAGAAGTCAGGCATACCATTTGTACTGAAATAACAGTACTGAAATAACATTTTGTACTGTTGTATTGAAATAACACTTTGCACTGAACTAACATATAGCTAACTAATGACATATAGCTAAATAATGGAATAACATATAGATAAAAAAATACTGACACCTATAAATTTTGACATACGTTATACTTAAGATTTTATAACAAATCTTGCAGAGCCTGAACTACGTGCATAAGACTAATTAACATACAGACAGTAGATGTCACAAGTTGTTCTGTTCAGACCAAATTTAGCCTAGGACAGCAAAATAATTACACAATAACGATTACGATAAGTCCAGACATATAGTCAGGTGGTTTAACCACGTACAGACCGCACCCACCATGCGGGATAAATAGCAAATGAACTATTGTACCAGGTTCCTGTCCTCTGCGCGATCCAGCCCTGGTTGGTGACTCATGAGACAGAAACCCAGAGACTCTGTAAGTATTGTTATTGCTTGGAGCAAATAAACATGATTTGATTGAATGCATTGAACTCAGGACTGTTTTCTCCCTCTGAATAAACGAACACATGGCGAGGACATGACCGAGGTCTAGGACGAGAATCCTGCCGAACAATTTGGTGACCCCGACGTGATTCAACGAGAAAGGATTGTAAGAACAAAACTCAAATACGGGGGACAAGGACGGTGACTGATTCAGTGGAGGCCGCGGTCGACAAAAAAGGTAAGCAGTAACCTTTTGTAATAAAATACTGCATATTGATCATTCTAAATTAACTGATTAAGTCACCGAATCTGACTCCTTAGATCAAATTAAATGCATTCTACCAAATAAACGGATCTGGGATCCATACCTAATAGACGGATCTGGGATCCATAGGATCTGGGATCCTTACCAAATAGAAGGATCAGGGATCCATACGAATAGTCTGGGACTATTAAAGTGAATGTTGTTCGGGGAACTACAATAATAACTGTATGTGAGTGGTTTATTGTGACTAAGACAAGGTTTGCCGACACACAGAGTGTTGCAGTCACAAGTCTGTGGGGATTGGGTGGTATTGTGGTAGTGGAGTGTATTTTGCCGAAAAGGAAAGGTGGTACTTGGGACGTGAATTAACAACCAGGATTTCAGCGCACCTTCGGTTGTAGAAACATTTTGAAATTGTCCCGGTATCACTGGCATTGCGTTCCCTTTCCACGGAACTCCACAAAGTGTATACTCTGTTAAAATAAGAAAACATGTCTAGTTTCAAGGTAAAACTCGAGACGATACTGTCAGAATGTGGTAATAATTCGACGAATGCTAAAACCTTCCGAAAAGGGTTTAAAAATTATGTGAAAAGAGAGGAACAGAAACCATGGTGGCCACAACCTTCTGACCCGAAACCAGTTAAATCTCTGTACCACATGGTGACCGCCACTGCCGAGGTTAAATATCGAGGACAGCAATGTGATAATCACAAGAAAAAATATTTAAAAAGCAGTAAATACCCGCTTTTGGCATGAGTACATGACGAAGCATTTAGGCCGATTAGAAAAAACAGGACAGCCCAACCGACCCCCGCCGTACAACCCGAAGGTACCCGAGTTAATGGCTCCCGTAATAGAATTCAAAGGAGACATAAAATTAGAGGGAGAACTAAAAGAGATTCCCTCAGAGGAGGTAAGAGAGGAGGAAGAAGGAAGTGCGGAAAGGCTAGAGGACATTAAAGAGATGTTGAATGATTCACAGACAGTAAGACTACAACTAAGACATGAAATTGAGAAAATAAAAGACGACTTAGAGGTCATGAACCTCAAACGACTCGACATGGAAGACGCTGGTAAGAGACGAGAGGAGAAGAGAATTAGAGAAAAAGGAAGAGGAATGTCAGCAATTACAGCGGACATACGGGTTACAGGAAAAGGGGATGGGCAGATTACAGAAGGAGGTAAGAAAAGCAAGAAGTGGAAAGGCAAAGATGATAAAGGGGGGGTGGAAAAGTAAGAATGAAGGGCTATGACCTAGACGAAACCGAAAGCGACAAATCTGACTACGACAATATGGGGGAAGTTGAGACAGAGGACGGTGTGGTGCAGCCATCGACACACACTCACAACACGAGAAGTAGAGGAGCGGAATCAGAATAATTTATAGGATTTTCCTCAACACAATTCCCTTTACTACAGGGAACGGGCCCTCGCGCACCCCAGATTTATAAACCATGGAAGTTGTGTGACCTAGAACTTTTACAGAAAAAATTGCCCAGCATAAGGGGAGGGGGAGCGGCGTGGCTCCGGGCACTCTCTAATAGTGGGGATGCAGTTGGCCGTAGGAGACATGAGAGCAGTGCTGGGGGCGGCGACATCAGCAGCAGCCATACAGGCAATTGACGTGGCGGCGACAACACAAAACATACAGGACGAGGCACCGTTCGGTCCATACAGGGGGCATTGGGGTCACGCAATACGATACGTATACCCCACGGACTGCAGCATCTGCGTGGGTGGATCGCACAGGCATTCACCCAACCTGAGATGGGGAAGTAACGAGCGCTATGTTTAGAATGGCGCTACACTCAGGGCTTCCAGGGGCGGTACAGACAAAGTGTGACGATACGCCTGGCTTGAGGGGAAAGGCGTAGGCGGAGTGGCGCTCAACTATTACACACCACTTGCATCAATACAATCAAAAGCAAAGCGAGGCTGAGCAGCAAACCAAAGCATTAACAGCTGGTGTAGTCAAAGCACAGGCCAAAGACACAAATGAGGCTAAAAAAGAGAAAAAAGACACCACACATGATGGTCACAACACCACACCCAAACCCACCCCCGGCACCACATTGTCCACCAATGTATGGAGGGTACGGCCCGTATCCGGACCCACCTCCATGGCCACAGCCACAGCCCCCCATTGGACCACCATATAACACTATAAACAACCAATACAGGGGACAGGGGCAAGAGGGACAGTATAGGGGAAGGGGCGGTCGAGGGCGAGGCGCGGGGCTGAACCCGGGGGGTAATTGTTTCATCTGTAACCAGCCTGGACACTGGGCTCGCGACTGTCCACTTCAACAGGGGGCACCAATACAGGGGCCCGGCCCCCAAAAACCCCCACCCGCACCAATGCAGGGACCACCACCAGCGCCCAATCAATCCCTCGCGCCGCAGTATCCCATTTGGGGTCCACAATAGGGGAGCCCTGTCACCCCTGGGCCAAGAACACCGGAGCCCTGTATGGGGGTTACGATTAATGGACAGGTTAAGAGAATGATGGTGGACACCGGGGCCACACACTCTACCATAACCCACACAATTCCAGGCACTTTGTCGAACTTACATACTTCTGTAATGGGGGTGACAGGGACTGCACAGACCAGCATATTTACACTTCCTCAAATCGTCGAGGTGGCGGGGCAGACGGTCAGACATTGCGTCCTCCACTGCCCGGACTGTCCCGTTAATCTATTGGGAAGAGATTTGTTGTCACAACTCCGGGCTGAATTAATCTGCAGCCCCGCCGGCATCACCATCACTTTCCCTGATGGCTCCACACAAAACCTGACCAACACACCTGTCGCCTCACAAAGTGATGATGCAGTCGCCTCTGAATGATAATGACTCAGCGGACATTTATTGGGCTTTGCTGCGCCCTGAAGACTCACAACAATGGGGTGTAATGTCCATGTTCAATTTGTGGAAGCCATGGATTTACTCCCTCGGTTCTTATATTCCCCCGCCAGACCCACCACACTGTACTCTTGCTTACCTGCGCGAACCTGATCTCCTGTATGATGATGATTTTAAGACCATTGAAGGCCTTGTCTGGCAGTTGACCACATCCGACATATACGTGGGGAAAGAGGGGGCAGCGGCTGTCGTCATATTAACAGGGGAACAACATCATTAGTATAAAATGAATAATGCCATACCACATGTCTCTCTGGCTGTAGACGCCACAGGGGAAGCACGGAGTTTGAGACTGATGGTTAAACGTCTGTCACACGCCATTGATTGGGTTCCCACTGCAATAAGGGGGGTGCATTTTTCCTTCTCGAATCAGGCTTACAAAATTACCTCATCTGCGTCTGACTGTGCCGTTTTGCAACATGACTCACTCACTCGATACCATGGCATGGAAAAAACTGACCACCCTGCCGTGGAGGAAGTGTTTAAATTACTACCTCCCGCGATATGGTCTATCGGCCCTTTTGATGTTGGGTTTTGGGCTTGCGAGACACCATTGACGGACTTCTAAAGTCAGGGGTGATTGAAAAATCTGACTCCTGTTGGAACACACCCCTTCTTCCGTTGCCAAAAGCAGACGGCTTAACGTACCGAATGGCACATGATCTGCGCGCGGTTAATGACGTCGTGCGGACTCCAGTGGCGCCCATTCCAAACCCTTTCACGGCCCTCAGCGTCCTAAATTCCGAGCACAGGTGGTTTACAGTGATTGACCTCGCCAACACTTTTTTCTGCATTCCACTCGCTCACCACCTCCGGCACCCATTCGCCTTTACATATGCAGGCCAGCAATACCAGTACACTCGCCTGCCCCAGGGCTTCTCTCTGTCGCCAGGCATTTTCAATTCCGTTTTACGTGAGCAGCTCAACAAACTTTCACTTCCTCCTGGGACAGTTTTAGTCCAGTATGTAGATGACATACTGCTTGCGTCACCTTCAGAGAGTGACGCTTTGGCTGCGGCTCAGTCAGTACTACAACAATTGGCCTCCTCAGGGTTCAAGTGCAGCAAAAACAAACTGCAATTTGTCCGACAGTGCGTGTCTTTTTTAGGCAGACGATTATCCGCTGCAGGTTTGGCTCCATCATCCACCCAGCTCTCCTCAATCCTCAACCATGCCCGGCCTCAGACTGTGCGGGACATGATGTCCTTTTTGGGCCTGTGTAACTAAAGCCGGAACTACATTCCCTCATACTGCGACAACAACGCCATCTTGCGTCGTCTCATATTGGAAAAAAGGCGTGCGCAACCTGACTCTCCCACTTGACTGGTCCTCTGAGGCAGAGGCTTGTTTCATACAGTTGAAGCAACTCCTCGTACACTCGGTGACTCTCACGATTCCTGACTACACGCGCCCGTTCTTTTTAGACGTGTCTGAAAAAGATGGCATTGTTAATGCGGCACTTTTTCAGAAGGGGGGAGGCGGCACGGGGAGACAAGTTTTACTATATCATAGCTCAAAGCTAGATACCATAGAGACCGGTCAACCACCATGCACTAGAATGGCGCCGGGGGTGGCAAAAGCATTACAAAAAACAGCACATGTAGTGATGGCGCACCCACTGACTGTTTTGACAGACCACGGCATTGTATCATATATACAATCAGCCTCTTTTTCAATGTCACAAATGAGACAACAGCGACTTTCGAAAGTACTTCTACAACCACACATCACTTTCACAGCAGACGCGTGAACATGTCAGATCACATGAACCCTCTGCCACCGCACAATTGCCAGGAGTTAGTGATGCGAGATGTTAAAATAAGACCAGACATGAAACCAGGTCGGACACTAGGTGACGAGGTACACCACGTGTATACAGACGGTTGCTGTTTCAGAAACAAGGACACAGGGAAGTTAGATTCTGCATACGCAGTAGTCAAACTAGACAAAGAACAGGGGAAGTACATTACAGAGGAAGGACAGGCACTCGAAGTTGGCTCAGCGCAAAAAGCAGAACTTGTGGCTGTGATAAAGGCCCTGCACAGCCTGTGTCATTGGGATCTGCCAAAAATGCAAAGGGGCAGCTGGAACACCTCCACCGGTAACCCGGTGAAACACCAACAGGAGGTACAGCAGTTAGCCGAAGCTATAATGCAGCCCAAAGAGCTGGCCATTATAAAGTGTGCAGCACATCAAAAAGGAACCAACCCAGTCTCAAGGGGAAATGAAGCCGCAGATGCAGCTGCTAAACAAGCCGCTGGCTACACAAACACTGCCTCAAATATCATGATATTGGGCGAACAAAATTAACCTATGTCGTGCACACTGATGTAAGTTCCATGCAGGAAAAAGCGGGAGTATACGAACAAAATCAATGGGTACGGTTCGGGGCAAAAAAGGGACAGGACGGTCTATGGAGGTCGGCACAGGGAAAGGTGGTACTCCCATGCAAACTATTTGACATAGTGGTGAAAGAAGCGCATGGCTACGCACACAACAGTCGAGCCAACACTGCCAGAAAGCTTGACTTTTGGTGGCATCCGTTTCTACCGCAAATGGTGGCGGACTTTGTAAAAACATGCACAACATGTCAAAAATACACTCCCAAACCCTCACTTAAACCACCTATGGGGCAGTTCCCAGTGCCGGAGGGCCCGGGGGAACATTTGATAATAGAATACACCGACATGGGACCACAAAACAGAACACAGGGGTACAGATACCTGTTGGTAATTGCGGACGCCTACTCAGGATGGATTGAGGCAGTCCCGACAAAAAGGGAAGACGCCGCCTCAGTTATTAAAGCCCTAACCCTTAGAGGACAACGCATGCTGTGAAAGTCGAGGGAAAAACTCTGTGGTTTCATCTCAACCAGTGCGCACCTGCGGAGCAACTCCGACGTCCTCTGAGTCCCATACCTCCACCGCCGTCGGAGGAGGAGCTGATGCATGACACTGACCCCTGAGTACATACACACCTCAGAGGCCAGACACATAGTACACTGTTAGCTGTATCTCCAAATCCTGGCAACCTCTGGTGTAGGTCATAGAAGAGCGCGACTATAGCACTGATAAGAAGCTATCAAGACACCAACCACAACGTGTATGTGGATCATGTCACCTTGTACCTTTCTCCTAATGTGGGTATGTGTGTGTGTGTGTGTGTATTTGCATATGTGTGTGTGCATCTATACAATGTTCTCAGTTTAACAGGTGTGCTTCTATACAATGTTTCTCAGTTTAACAACTGTACATTTATACAAAGTTCTCAGTTTAACGATTGTGATTTATATGCTGTTCTCATTTTAAACATTCTACTATATGCCTTATACTCAGTGAACGATTTCTGGGACTTTTTTATGTTCTCAGCTCAATCTCATATGATCAAATTACATGTTATTGTCCTCATTTATGCTCTTTTTAATACTGTGTTCTCATTTTACAACGTGGATACATCTCTATTAATCCTACTGTACTCTTGTATTTGACACATTTGAAGTCGTGGAAATTATGCGCTATAAGGTCACGTCCACAGGAAGACCAGCTCTGCGAACAGCACAAATCCACAAACATAAACGTGATCCAACCACGTCTGCGGCTCTCGCTTTAGTAATTGTCGTAGCTATCCTCGTTCTCTTGGTGTGGTCATTTACCACTTTCACGGTTATACGACTGTGCGCTTAAACAATGTCGGACCGTCCGTTCAATCCATTTCGTCGCTTGGGAGGGATGCGGTGCACCTTGACTATACTCCTGGTAATCACTGTTGTGGTTGTGTTCCCCATCATTTGGTGGGAACAACACCAATACTTTGCGATAAAAGCTAACAGCACCTCGACCGCCCCTGTCCAGACAAACCCCACCACTGCTCCTGCAGCACACGTGCGACGCAAACGCAGCACACAGGAGACAACAGACCCATGTTTGCGGCGGTACGGGGGAATTGAGTTGAATTACACCCGGGGCTCCAACACCACTTTTACCTTCGACTTATGTGACGTTATTAGATGTGGAACAACACCCAGCCAGTGGCGATAGTACGATGTGTGCATGTGTGACTCTTACTCGGGGGGTCCCTCGACCACTGACAACGGCTGGTGTTCACATTGGGGACGCGTTTTGTGGGGAACAGGCCCCCACTACTAAGGAGGGGGGTGGATCACCAGCAGGAAGGGGTCAAACACCGCGGGAATCCAGGCCGCAGGGAGCCTTGCGCGTTCTCAGATTACCACAGGAAAACTTAATCCGTTAATGTTCAATCTGCAAAACCAATCCATATGGCCGCACAAAATCCGGGACATATTGTGACCAATCTGCTAATTCCATGACCTTTGTCCTCGGGGTGGACCAAGCAGGAACAGACACCAAGGCGTTGGTCAGGGTCAACCTAATTGCCCCGCTGTTAGATCCACCCAACGTCACTTCCTCCAACAACCAGACCTCTCCCGTAACAAACAGTGACGCCAAGGCTTCGAGCACGGACGATTTTTCAGTCCTGGATATATTAGAAATTGAAACAGGAGTATCCCATTACACCTCCTGGTTGGTAGAGATGGCCAGTCACGCCAACGCCCCGGGAATAGGGGACTGTGTGGTCTGCAGTGTAGTGGTTCCCTTATTAGCACCCGTCCCATCACTTTTTTCCATAAGCGAGTACACCAACTGCATCCTCCAAGCACCTAACGATTCTAATGTACCGACTGAATGTTCCTCTATCTCCGGTTTGACTGATGTTCACCCAGTGGCACCCGCAAACACCCGCCCACCAACATACCTCCAGAATAGCATACCTCATGTATGTGTGACCAGAACGGGCACCAAAGATGTTAGACACTTCACCCACTGTTATACCACCATAACGGTAAATGTCTCTGCATATTATCTAGTGGCCCGTGCCGACCTCTGGTGGCAGTGTGGGGGATCGCGCCTCCGCTCAACCCTACCGCCCAACTAGTCCGGGACATGTACCATCTTAGCTCTAATACGCCCCATTACCATGTTCAATGTCACAGCGGTGGACCTTACACTGATGGCAGCTAAACTGTCCTTCAAAACCCCGTCACTTCTCCGGCGCAAACGCGACAAAGTTCCGGTGGCAGCCGACACCACGTACATATACGCTATCGGCGTCCCAAGGGGGGTGCCGAACGAATTCAAACTCATTGATCAAGTCGCCTCAGAGTTTGAATCTACCCTGTGTTGGTGGTGCACTATTAACAAAAATGTCCACAGGATAAATTATTTCCAATTCAACGTACAGCACCTCACGAACCTTACCGTTAACGGTATGGGGGCTATAGCTGCTGAGTTACACGCCAACACCTTGATGACCTACCAAACCAATTTGTCTGTTAATTACCTATTGGCCGAGCAAGGAGGGTCTTGTTTCATGTTCGGTGATCAATGCTGCACTTTATCCCCAACAACACCGCGCCAGACGGCTCTGTCCACAGGGCACTCACGGGGCTCCGAGTAATGTCCGCAAAGATGAAGGAAATGTCTGGGGTCAACAATCCTCTCACTGACTGGTTGGAGAATATGTTTGGCTCTTGGAAAGGCATGATCTTGTCCCTCGGGACCTCTCTCGTTGTTGTTATTGCCTTATTCATCTTTTGCGGCTGTTGCTTTGTTCCCTGCATACGCTTTCTCTGCCTTCGAGTCATTGAAGAGGCAGTGGCCGGAAAACTGCCTCCAGATCGGGGTGCGCAGCTACCAATGCTCGTACGAGGTTCCGCCGACTCTCTTCGTGACTATGACAACATATCAGGTCATTATGAAGGGCTTAGGGTGGTTGATGACGACCAGTACAACAACCTTTCCTTCGATTCCGCTTATGTTGCGGCTTCCGACGACGTTTGATGTCCTTTTCATGTGATTTGTGTTCTGAGATTTTTTTCTGATGTATTTTTGTGTGTGACGTATGTTCCATTAGTCAACAGGGGGATTTGTACTGAAATAACAGTACTGAAAGAACATTTTGTACTGTTGTATTGAAATAACACTTTGCACTGAACTAACATATAGCTAAATAATGGAATAACATATAGCTAAAAAGTACTGACACCTATAAAGCTTGACAGACGTTATACTTAAGATTTTATAACAAATCTTGCAGAGCCTGCACTACGTGCATAAGACTTATTAACATACAGACAGTAGATGTCACAAGATGTTCTGTTCAGACCAAATTTAGCCTAGGACAGCAAAATAATTACACAATAACGATTACGATAAGTCCAGACACATAGTCAGGCGGTTCACCCACGTACAGACCGCACCCACCATGCGGGATAAATAGCAAATGAACTATTGTACCAGGTTCCTGTCCTCTGCGCGATCCAGCCCTGGTTGGTGACTCGTGAGACAGAAACCCAGAGACTCTGTAAGTATTGTTATTGCTTGGAGCAAATAAACATGATTTGATTGAATGCATTGAACTCAGGACTTTTTTCTTCCTCTGAGTAAACGAACACACGGCAAGGACATGGCCGAGGTCTAGGACGAGAATCCTTCCGAACACGGCTCCTCCAAGCCATTTCACAGGGAAGGACCACATCAAGAGCCAATGGAGGCAGGTACAGACCTTGGGCAATGAGTTCTGGGTTTGCTGGAGACAGTAGTACTTGCCAACTCTGCTGAGCAGACGCAAATGGAATGAGACACACAGAGATCTGCAAACTGGAGACATTCACGTTCTTTTGAAAGATAGTCAGCTGTCCCGTAATGAGTGGCCTATGGGATTAGTCACCTCTGTTTTCCCAAGCAGCGATGGGAAAATGCTAAAGATAGAGTGGTAAAGATAGAAAGCAATGGCTTTAAGTTCTTTTTTTAATATTTATGCTTATAATCATATATTGAAGAGTATTTGTGACAGATGATGTTTAATTATGTAGCATTTGTGAATGTTCAGTTTGCTGGTTATACATTCAAGTTTAGCATAAAACATACATTGAACAGGATTTACAGTGACATTAGTTGGATTTAAGTAAATTGTTTATTGTATATGGTGCCCTATATGTTTCACTGTATCAGAGGATTTGTTCATTTCCATCTAAATTCATATTTCTGTAAAAGAGAGTAATTTGTGTATTTTCTTTTTCTTTATACTTTTCACTCTTTTTCAATTACAAGAATGTGACAGCACTGGAAAGTCATTAAACTTGAGAGCTGAGATGCTACCTTCCTGACTCTCATTTCGGAATTGAATGGAGTTTGGCTGGCTGGCTGTCAATCTACATTCTACTGCTCACAAATACGTTGGGAGGACAGTTACAAGAAGTGAAACCGATTGGTGCTCTGAATGTAGAACGACGGAGAGTGTAGAACATGTAGTGTTTGAATGTGGGAAATATAGGGAGGAGAGGATGAGGTTGACTCGGAAAGTGGAAAGGGCAGGAAGAAAGTGGAGCCTTGGGGTTATTCTGGGAACAACAAGAGAAAGGGTAAGGGACAGGAGATAGGATTATTTAATAGGATTTAGATAAAATAATTAAGTTTGTTTTTTGTTAAAAAAGATTAGTTTGTATATATGCAAAGCAATTTTGATGGCTTTTTATTACATACATGCAGTACGGTGCAGTTGGTGGCAGCATGCACCAACATAAGATATGGTTGCAACCCGCCATGAAACTAAAAGAAGAACAAAAGCACATATTAACACTTGAATACCATAAATTAGACACTATACAATAAAGTAACCCATACATGATTTCAATCAGTCCCTATGAACTAGCACTCCTGAATGTAATTTCTTTTTAACCATATCACAGGATTAAGATCCTCACAGACCACGAACGTACTAAGATTTTTTAATTTAAAACAGACTATGAGTGTATTTTCTTTAACCCGTCACATAATCAATGTTGAACTAAAGCTCATTTATTGATCACAATTCTGCTGAAATATGTTTTGAATACTGTGTTTTAAATACTGTTATGATCCACTTTGATTTGTTTCCAGCTACATCTAAGTGATATTTCAGTCATAAACTTTGTGAGTAAATTGTTGCAAATGAAAGTCGATAATAGTGATAGTGTGACAATTCCAGTTTGATATGACTAAGGTATAAACCTTCAGCACCATCAGCAGAAACATTCCCAGCAGAGGATCAGCTCACTGGGGACACACCTTTGTGAGTCCTGTTTTCATTATTTCATTAGGGTTATACAAAACCAGCAGCAAAATCTTGTGCCAGGAACCAGACTTTGATGTATAATATGAAATGAAGACAGAAGTGGAGAGTAGAGGGGGTTAAAAGCCCAACTGCCCCATATTACAGCCTGGAAAATAATAAATATCAGGATATGATGAAAGACTGAAGTGCTGAAACCATGTCTTGAGAGGGAAGAGGTTATATCACCTCAGCAAAACCTAAATCCCTGTGTGACAACTACTGCACATATTTTTCGAGGCCAGTTTTGAAGCCTTTTTGCTTCACAATTAGTTGAATAATATTGACATTAATTTGCAGAGGAAGTTCAAAGAGCTGGTACTGGTCTTGACTAACAAGGCCTGATCCTGGGTGACAAGATGACGGGGATGGAACATGCTGTGGGTCAGAGGCTGAACAGAGTTAAATATCAAAGCTCACATGAATGCTGTCAGTAAATTAGACTGCAGGGCTCATGGACCTGCTGAAAAGATAAATAAATGTGTCCATCGTGACTTTAACTCCGCAGTATTGTTTCGTTTTAGAGACTCGGGCAGGTGTGTGCTGTTAAATCTCATTGCTTCAGTGCTCACTGTAGAGCAGAAGAGAGGGAGGCAGCTGTGTGAAACACACACTCGTGGCAACAGAAAGCTCTGTTTTTTTTGCACAGATGATTTGTTTTGTTTATTTGTGAAGAGTCACAATTAACATTCCAGTTTAAAGTCAGATTTTTACGTTACACTTTTTAGATTTTGGTGGTTTGGACAACATAATGTCATCAGATGTCTTAATCTTATGCGGCAGGTTGACCCTCCGAGATGTCCTGTGTCTACTGAACTAGATGTGAAACTGTGAAATTGTTGTTGTTTTTTTTTACCATATCTAGTCATTGTTTTATTAAAGGGGGAGAGCTCCTTGATGATTGACATTGTGGCTGTGTCTCTATATTGGTCCCATACACTGTAAGTTGATTTTAATGAGAAAATAAAGTACTGAAAAAGAAACCGGAGTGTTCTCTGCATGTGACCAAATGCGTCTTTATGACTTGTGGTGCACAGGAGGCTATACATCTTTGTATAGTAACTATTAGATCTCTATTAATTAATTTAATTGTTTATTTATTTAGTCTTTTGGGGGGAAAAAACATACCATCCAACCACACCACTTAAAACAATTATGCACAGTCCCTAATTTTATGTTAAACAACACTGAAAAGCTCATTATCCCTAGAATTTACATTTATATTGAATGAATCTCAATACTATTCAATTATGGCTTCACCAATTCAGGCTAACATGCAGTTGTCATGCGGTATAATCCTGTGAATTCTTTCTCATCTGGCTGATTTGGTTCTCTGAACGCAGGTGTCTGTTGGGTCCTTACTGTTATCTTGAAAAACAGTGTGCTCCTGTAATACAGAGTTAAAATCGTGAACAGCATAATATGATTGGAGTGCTAATCCTGTGATTGTAGTTGCAAGAGGTAAGTGTGTTGGGAACCCTCCCAGCATGCACTGGGATAATAGATTCATGGACATGCTGTCATGATTCTGCCCCCACCAACACTTGAACTGTAAAGTATTTTGGTTGTGGACTTTTTTGTATCTTTGAGTTTGCTTTAAGATTATTCTGTAGTTTCTTTTCTTGTGTCTAGATGTAAGTCAAGTTACCTTTGTTATCCGCTGTGTTTGTTTATCTCAAGTTTGTTATTTCCTGTTTTAGTCACGTTGCTTGTGTCTCTGCACTTCCTGTTTCCCAGTCTCTTGTCTTTACCTATCAAGCATAATATTATGACCACCTGCCTAATATTGTGTAGGCCTCCCTTTGGCCGCCAGAACAACCTCTGACCAGGGCCGGAGTGGGGCCATTTTTCAGCTCGGGAGTTTCAGGCCCAAGACCGGCCCATTTTTTCTATGTTGTGGTGATAATTGAATACACGAAGCAACAGTTCAGCTCTTACTACCGTGTAGATTTTATTTATAATATGTTCTAACAAATGTATTAAATTCAATTCAATTCAATTTTATTTGAATAGCGCCAAATCACAACATACATTGTCTCAAGGCAGAGAGAAATGCAGAGAACCCTTTGTACTGTCCCTGCATATTTGCTGCAACATCAGTGGAGTTACCCACACGTGCCAATGTCAATGCTGAGTATGTCTAATGTGTGTTTCAGAAGCTCTGTGAAATACTTGCCCGTGGATTTTTCACAGTCCTACACAGCGACCAACCGCTCATGAATGGCATTTGTGACATATCTGACAATGATAGCACACTGGTCCTTTGATGTGACGTCTTGGGTTGTATCAATTTGAACTGACAACATTCCTGCCTCTCTAATCTCATCTGTTATCTTGTCCTTCATCACCTGGCTGAGAACATCCACCTTACCAACAATGTCCTTTGAAAGTATAGTCACAAGAGAACCTCTACCTTTTGCACCAGTGTCATGAAGCTTCTTGCTTTGCTCAATTCAACTGCTAATGTGCTGTTGAAGGCACAGATCATACCGGCTCAAAAGGGGGTCAAGCAGCCTCTGCTTGACCCCCTCTGTAACTAAGTCCACATTTGCCTATGACTTTAATTACATCTATGATGCGTTCCATCACCTGACGCTTCTTTTTCACCTGCTCATGATGTAGAGACATGTTTGCCAGCCAGAAGGCTTTTTACATCTGCCCTTTTAGCCAACAGAAAGTAAGCATCAGCCCTATCTCTGTGGATCTTACTTTTCTCATGCTCCTCTCTCCGCTGATGAACATGTTTCCATGTTTTCATACCTCCCTTTATGAAAGGACTATCACTTGCTGCAGGTGTAAATGCCAAACACAGAACAATACAGTGATTGTGTTTTTTCACTGTATGTCAGCCACTTGCGGTTGGTGACATGCTTGCTGTGAAAAACTTTAGCAAGCAGACGATGTTTTGTGGGTTGCTGAGGATGGTAATGGAAAACATGTCTGAATCCTGTGGTTGAGGATGAGCAAAATAATCAAAATGATCGGTCTCCTTGTGTACACCAGCATCTGTCTGTACCTCTGGGATCTTCTGCTTGGCTGCTGTTGTCTCACTGGATACTGTCTCTTTATCTCCTCTCTCAGCATCTGACTCCCCTGAATTGCATGGCATTAACAACGCAGGAGGGCATAGACACTGTTATGTCATGACCGCAGATAGGAACTCTTGATTAAACAACTTGAACCTATTATTTATTCAATCATTTTTACTGTAATGCATTTATGCGCCACAATGAATTCTGTCTAGCGTAACTCTAAATCTATAGCCTAATGTTAACACCATTCTGAATATCTGGATATCATATTGTATCTATCACCTCTCCTGCTCTATGTGTGTGTTATCTGATCTTACATGAAATAACTTTAATTTCTATTGTTTGCTCTGTTATCCTCTCTACCTGTCCCTTCTGCAGTCATGGCCTCTGGCTCCTCTTCCTCATTTTCAGCAGGGGACTGGCTTATCTGTTGCTCAGAGGCTACAAAAACAATCATGAAGAGGTAATTTTACTGTATATACAGATCAAGCTTGAGGTTGTTGTTTTTTTCATCAATATTTGCATAATATTAGCAAATTCTGTGATTCACTATGGGCGATACAAATAGGCTAATATTTAAGCCTAAAATGTTAGCCTAATAATTACACTGCTAATCATTAGGCCTATATGTCTCTTTACCAGTTGCCACTTGGGTCTGTCCTGTCCAAAACAATTCTGTGAGTTTGGCACATTTGGCAGTGCCCTCCTCCAATGGCCCTTTTTCTCTTGAACCTGGCCTCTTCAGCCCCTCCCGGTCTCTTACTACAGTCCGTCCTCGCTGACGCTCGTCGAGACGGTGAAGCTGTCGGTACCTGAGAAGCTATATGGACCCAACCAACTCTATCTGGGAGGAGGGGGGAACTCCCTCAGATGGTACGCTGAGAACTTTAAGACAAGTGAACTAACGGGACAATTGTCAAGTTTTTCTTTTTCGACTGGCCCAAAAGTGAAGTGAAAGTGAACCGGCCCACCGGGAATCCTGCCTCTGACCCATCAAGCATGGATTCAACTAGACTTACTGTGAGGGGTGGCTGCCCACCCCTCACAGTGAGGGAGTACCAAGCCATTTGGCAGTAGCAGAGCAAAGACGATTGGCTGGGGTGTAGTTTTTGACCATGTTCTGGCGAGCCACTACCTGAAGCCAGTGCACGGTGCAGATGAGCGGTGTAGTGTTGGAGCATTCTGGATGAGCTGCAGAGGTCGGATGGCACTCGCCTTTTTTTTTTCTTGCCTACCAGGTTTTCCTGCAAGATGCCGGTATTGGTTTAAACTCTCATCATATTCGATTGTCGATTCACTATGGCCCAAATATAATCTTCATTACCACAACAAACCGAAAACATGTAAAGACTTCTCATAAACACATGGAGCACCATTGCACCATTGGTTTAGCAAAGCAGTTCTCTTTCTCTCTCTGTCACAAAGCCATCACTGCTCCCTCACATTGTACATGCGCTCACATACACATGCTCGAATAACAGAGGGGGAGGCGTAGGAAGCCACACTGCTGCAGAAACAGCTTCTCACCTGTTTATTCAAATTTCAATAAAGTAGATCCCTTACCGGCGAATCAGCTGTTGTTGCCATTGCATGAACGCGATGGTGTGAATGCGTGTTGTGAACGCGCTGTTGTCGTGATTGACAGCGTGTTGATGAGTCCCAGTTGCTGCTGCTCCACAGCGATGATCAGCTGTTTATTCAAAATGTATCAATACTGTACATAACGTGTCGAAACTCAAAAAATTCACTCAAAGAACCCTTAACAACAAACATGCCAAGATGAACGGTTCTCGAGATAATACTGACAGACAGAAAACTCACATCATTTCTTTGAAGAACACATATTATAATACAGACTTTTTTGCAAATAATAATGTTTTCCAAGAAGCTACAACACATATATAGGTTGTAAGGATATTTCAATCAGGAGAAACAAGAGAATGAAAAATGATTATTTATTAAAATTTTTAACAATTTTATGCGATGATGAGGCTTGATAAAAGTCTTTGGCACCTGGAGTCAATGGGGAGATTATGTAGTCGAGGGCGCCTGCCGAAAGCCTTAGCCATATAGGACCCCCCCCCCAGTCCAGACACTGATGGTGATGGTGGTTTGAAGACTTGCTGAGACTGATGAGTGGGATGAGTCTTTGAAGAGCAGGCGGAGAAGGGGAGGAGGAGGGTGCATCTGACAGCAGCATGAGAAAACTATGAACTGAGAGGAGACATATTTAAATAAACAGCAACAATACAATAGGCTCACGAGGCAGGTGTGTCATGATTCTATTGGGTGAATATGACCGGCTGGTTAACAGCTGATCGCTTTCTGACGCTCAGGGAAATGATATGGACGAAAATACGTGTGAGCATGCATGATGAAGAGGACAGGCAAGATGAATGAGAAACATTCTATGAAAGGAAGTATGCATTGAATAGTCTTCCTGACTGAACTTATGCTAGATCTACATTAATGGTGGTGATCATCATTCATACCTCAGTTGTTTATGATTAAATTCTTTACTACAGCACACAATTGTTTACTGGTACAGTAAAAAAGTTGTTATAGATCTAGCCTCCTAAATTTATGTCAAAGTTCACCAGATTGATCGATTTAACTTTGAAATGTACACATTTTTCTTCTGCATTTTTTTTTTCCCATTTCAAGCACTGGTTATGATTCTGTGGGAGGTGTCATGGGGTGAGCAGGAAGCGGGACCCAAATACAAAGGTGATAAAAAAAAAGATATTTAATAATAAAAGAAAACCAACATACAACTAAAGGTGTCCACAAAATGTAGCAAAAAACACAGATAATCCAAATACTGGAGCCAGGGGGAAAACGACCAGGAAACCAACAGGCAGGAAAAGGCAGGAACAGACCGGGCCAGACAACAAGAAAAAACAGACGACCCAACACAGACAAAGGGAAGCACAGAGACTAAATACATACAAGGAGGGCAGGGCAATTAGAACACAGGTGAGACACATTAGGAACAGGTGTAGACAATCACAGGGGCAGGAGACACAGGAAAAACAAGACACCAGAAACTAGACACAGGACAGGAAGTGAAACAACACAAGGAACTAATTCAAAATAAAACAGGAAATGAAAACACAAGATCATGACAGAACCCCCCTCTCAAGGACCGAATTCCAGACGGTCCAAAACAAATCTACACAGAGCAGGGTGGTTGGAAGGGGGCCAGGACAGACCGAAAAAAACGTCACTGGGGAACTGGACAGGGGTTTTGCTGGGGGATTTCAGCAGGCGTAGGAGCTCTGGGGGACGGCCCAGAGGCCAGCCATGCAGGCGTAGCAGTTCTGGGGGAAGGCCCGGTGGCCTTGCAGGCAGGCACGACAGTTCCGGGGGACCACCGACGAGGGACACGTCGGTCGGCCCGCCGACTGGTGAGAAGGAGCAGAGTTCGGCTGGAACACCGACGAGCGACGCGTCGATCGGGCCTCCGACTGGCGACGTGGAGCAGGCGTTGGTCGGACCACCGACGAGCGACGCGTCCAACGGCCCTCCGACTGGCGACGTGGAGCAGGCCTTGGTCGGACCGCTGACGAGGGACACGCCGATCGGCCCACAGTCTGGAGACGTGGAGCAGGTGACGGTCGGACCACCGACAAGGAACGCATCCATCGGCCCACCAACCGGCGATGTAGAGCAGAGCTCTGTCGGACAACCAGCGAGCAGTGCGTCGATCGGTCCATCAACTGGCGACGAGGAGCAGGCCTCGAACGGACCACCGACGGGGAACTTGTCGATTGGTCCTCCGATGGGCGACGAGGAGGAACAGACGTCGACCGGACCACTGACGAAGAACGCGTCGATCGGTCCAACGACTGGGGACGAGGAGCAGGCATCGGCCGGACCACCGACGGAGAATGTGTCGATCGGTCCATCGACTGGGGACGAGGAGCAGGCGTCGGCCGGACCACCGACGGAGAACGTGTCGATCTGTCCATCGACTGGGGACGAGGAGCAGGCGTCCGCCGGACCACCGACGGAGAACGTGTCGATCGGTCCATCGACTGGGGACGAGGAGGGGCAGACGTCGACCGGACCACCGACGAAGAACGCGTCGATCGGTCCTTGGACTGGAGACGAGGAGGGGCAGACGTCGACCGGACCACCGACGAAGAACGCGTCGATCGGTCCTTGGACTGGAGACGAGGAGGGGCAGACGTCGACCGGACCACCGACGAAGAACGCGTCGATCGGTCCATCGACTGGGGACGAGGAACAGGCGTCGGCCGGACCACCGACGGAGAACGTTTCGATAGGCCCATCGACTGGGGACGAGGAGCAGGCGTCAGCCGGACCACCGACGGAGAACGTGTCGATCGGTCCATCGACTGGGGACGAGGAGCAGGCGTCGGCCGGACCACCGACGGAGAACGTGACGATCGGTCCATCGACTGGGGACGAGGAACAGGCGTCGGCCGGACCACCAACGGAGAACGTGTCAATCGTTCCATCGACTGGGGACGAGGAACAGACGTCTGTCGGACCACCGACGGAGAACGTGTCGATCGTCCTTCGACTGAAGACGAGGAGGAGCAGACGTCAGCCGGACCACCGACGAGGAGCGCGTCGATCGGTCCTTCGGCTGGAGACGAGGAGGGGCATACGTCGACCGGACCACCGACGAAGAACGCGTCGACCGGTCCTTCGACTGGAGACGAGGAGGGGCAGACGTCGACCGGACCACCGACGAAGAACGTGTCGATCGGTCCTCCGACGGGCGACGAGGAGGAGCAGGCGTCGACCGGACCACCGACGAAGAACGTGTCGATCGGTCAATCGACTGGGGACGAGGAACAGGCGTCGGCCGGACCACCGACGGAGAACGTGTCGATCGGTCCATCGACTGGGGACGAGGAGCAGGCGTCGGCCGGACCACCGACGGAGAACGTTTCGATCGGCCCATCGACTGGGGACGAGGAGCAGGCGTCGGCCGGACCACCGACGGAGAACGTGTCGATCGGTCCATCGACTGGGGACGAGGAGCAGGCGTCGGCCGGAACCCCGGTGGAGAACGTGTCGATCGGTCCATCGACTGGGGACGAGGAGGGGCATACGTCAACCGGACCACCGACGAAGAACGCGTCGACCGGTCCTTCGACTGGAGATGAGGAGGGGCAGATGTCGACCGGACCACCGACGAAGAACGCGTCGATCGGTCCTTCGACTGGAGACGAGGAGGGGCAGACGTCGACTGGACCACCGACCGGGAACGTGTCGATCGGTCCTCCGACGGGCGACGAGGAGGAACAGACGTCGACTGGACCACTGACGAAGAACGCGTCGATCGGTCCAACGACTGGGGACGAGGAGCAGGCGTCGGCCGGACCACCGACGGAGAACGCGTCGATCGGTCCATCGACTGGGGACGAGGATCAGACGTCGGCCGGACCACCGACGGAGAACGTCTCGATCGGTCCATGGACTGAAGACGAGGAGGAGCAGATGTCAGCCGGACCACCGACGAGGAACGCGTCAATCGGTGCTTCGGCTGGAGACGAGGAGGGGCAGACGTCGACCGGACCACCGACGAAGAACATGTCGATCGGTCCTCCGACGAGCGAGGAGGAGGCCCTGATGTCGACCGGACCACCGACGAAGAACGCGTCGATCGGTCCATCGACTGGCGACGAGGAGGAGCCAACGTCGACCGGACCACCGACGAAGAACGCGTCGATCGGTCCATCGACTGGCGACGAGGAGGAGCAGACGTCGACCGGACCACCGACGAAGAACGCGTCGATCGAACCATCGACTGGCGACGAGGAGGAGCAGATGTCTTGACTCGAGGCGGCATTCCAAAGCCTTCTTAAAGTTGGCAATCTCAACTCCTTGGTTAACAATAGCTGGTAATATTGCTTCATTGCTAGCAGCAGACGCACTCGCCTTCTGACTTTCTTCTTACTTTGGCATTTTGACACTGAGCTGCGTCCGAGACATTCAAACAGATTTTAAGCAACATCCTGTAGTGTTTTAAAGGTAACATGAAGATGATGACACGGAGCGCTCGGGAAACACGTCTCCTCCATTACTGCGCACGAGCTCCCGGACGCGAATATTTCAACTTGAAGAAGTGAGGCAAATGACGCAGATAAAAAAACGAATCTGAAAGAATCTGTTGTTAACTGTGTCCTTAAGCAAAAAACTGTTAAGATGATTTATTTTCAAATGAGGAAAATAATTACCATAAACACCCAATGTAACATATATGTAACACCACAAATTTACCATAAACACCCAATGTGGCACATGTTTGACAATAGGGCATAATATAAAAAAATTATAATCCAAAATGTGTTCCATTTGGTTCAGTTGTTCTGTTTCATATCACCAATAATTTTCCATTAAGGAGAAATGGGTTCAGGTTCTTATGTATTCTTGATTGCAGACAAAATCTAAAGAATCGAGGTCAATAGAAGATTGTTGAAATGTCTATTACCCTTAAAACGTTGCAATATCAGACATCGTAGGATTTCTTAAAATGCCAAGACACAATTAATGTTAGGGCTAGCTCACTCTTCTCGTGCTATAAGACATACTCAGTAGTACTTTTAATTTGGTATTTTGAATGCATCGTATATTATCGTGTGATTTCGAGCGATCATTTTCTGTAATTTAGTACATGATATTACAACAGTTTGATATACCAGTATTTCTGGTTTGAAAAATATATAGAGAGTGAGGAGAATTTTGACAGCAAGGTGGAGCAGAGCAGATAAACACCTGAGCAAGCAAACTGAGACATCACTATGACCCTGAGGTCTGCATGTGATCAATCGAAACTTGGATACGCTCGTGGATACAGGTTTATAAACCACAACATTACCTTTTGCCTCTGAGTCTCTGTTTTTACGCTCTCAGTTCCTGACCCTGTGCTGGTTTATATTATGCGTGTGGTCTCATATTAAAGTCACCATACAACTGCCTACATTTTTCAAGTGAGAATGTCTGTGCACAATACTGCTCTTCTTGGTCATAAAAACATAATTTCAGTGATACTCTGAGGAAAATCCTTTGACTGTGTTAAGGTTTTAAATTGTTTTAAGGGTCAGTTGGTAATAAACCACTCTTGATCCTTGCTTAAGTGTGAGTTACAAATATAATTGGCTTTCCTCTGAGGTAAACAGGCATTAAGGAAACCCACAGTCATGGACCTGCCTTCATTTTCTAATATTTCAGGAGGAAAGTTACCCAATGTAGTCAGTTATTCTGACCCAATAACACTTCAGCCCAGCAATCCACCCTCCTGGGTCATGGGCTAATCTGGCTCAAATAACATTAGTCAGCGCATTAACGGGTGAAGTCATGGCAAAGGAAATACAAGTCATCTGAGACAAAGGAGCGATGGAAAGATCGTGACCTGGTCTCTGTCTCGCTGTTCACCAGGAGGTTCAGGAAGTGGATGATAAGCCCGTTGGCCCTCACACATTGTCTGGGATATGAGAGCAGCGAGGGAGTTAACAGTTCATGGGAATTTCAGAGTCTGCTGATGCATGTCAGAAAAAAACTAAGAGTGTCTGCGTTTTTGAACACTGCAGCTTGGAACTGAAACATTTTGATTGTCTGATAGGTAGTATGTTCAATCTCTTTGCACAAATATCCAAGATAAGTATCAAAGGCAGGAACTGTCTGAATTAAAGCATTTTATTAACTGAGACACTAACACTGGTCTGGTCCTTTTGAGACAGCTCTACACATTCTTATCTGCGCTCCACATCGAAGCTTATCTAGTAAGCTTTACCAGCTAACAATGGCTTCTCCCTCTACTGCTGTCTCTTGCTCTGTGTGCTCCATGTTTAGTTACTCCTCTACCTCCTTTAGTGATAATAATACTTGTAATAAGTGTAGTTTGTTTGCCAGGATGGAGGTGAGGCTCAGTTTTTTAGAAACGCAGTTCTGCACCATGGAGAGTAGATCATTAGCTGATACTGTTAGCCAGTCCCCGCTAGCCAGTGTAACCAGCTCCAGTGTAGACTCTTCAGGTCCCCCGAGCAGCCAGGAGGACAGGGCGGCTGGGTGACTGTCCGCAATAAGAAGCAAAGTCCTAAACTGAAGCCCACGGTTCACCACCAACCACTTCACGTTTCTAATAAATTCTGCCCTCTCGACCCACCCGCTGAGGAAACAACTCTGATCATTGGCGACTCTATTTTCAGGAACGTGAAGTTAGCGAAACCAACCACCACAGTTTGTATCCCTGGGGCCAGAGCAGGCGACGTTGAATCCTATCTAAAACTGCTGGCTAAGGATTAACGTGGATATGGTAAAATGATTATTATATAAACTGTTTTTACCCCCCGACCACTTCAACTATCTAAACCAAAAGTAAATAAAGAGGTGAGATTCATACAAACCTTATAAAGATCAACACAAATCCTATCAATGGACCTAAAGATAGAACAATAAAATGTGGATTATGAAATATTAGGTCACTCCCATCTAAATATTTGTTAGTGAATGATCTAATAACTGATCATCACATTGATTTATTCTATATGACTGAAACCTGGCTACAGTCAGAAGAATATGTTAGTTTAAATGAATCAACACCTCCTTCTTATAATAATACTCATATCCCTTGGACCACAGGCCAAGGAGGAGGGGTAGTAGCAATTTTCCAATCAGACTTATTGCTCAACCCTCGACCTAAACATTGTTTTAAATCATTTGAAAGCCTAACTCTTAGCATTTACACCCAAGCTCGAAATGTCAAAAAACTGTTATTCTAGTCGTTGTGTATCGACCACCAGGCCCTTACTCTGAATTTTTAGACTTTTCATCTGAGTTGGTGCTTAGCACATATAAAATCATTATAGTGGGTGATTTCAAAACATTCGTGTGGATGTTGCCAACAACAGTCTTAGTTCTGCCTTTAATTCGCTAATAGACACAAGTCAACCAAGTCAACTCAACCAGAGCTCAGCGGCTCGATTCTTTTAATTTCTTATGATTTTATTTATGATTTTGATCATTTTAAAGAACTGGAGTTGGTCCCTGGGCGCTGTACTCTGAACAAAATAACCTTTTCCCGAGTCAAGATTTGTTTTTGGTTGTTTGGTTGGTTCCTTAGATGCTAAGGAGAGGCACATTCAAATAAGAGAGTATCTTTCAACAAATCATGAAATAAAAATTGTCTTACTCATGAACGTTCTGTCCCCCTCAATAATGAAATGATGTCTACGTCTTTGATAGGGAGCAGTCTACTGCAACTACATAATTTACTCAACTCGAGTCAGCAGCAGTAAAGCTGACAATATACCATATATTTGAAAAACAGGACAACTACCTCAAGTTCCTGTAAAAGAAGGCTAAACTAAAATCAACAACACTGTGTGTTCAGTCTTTTAGGCAGAGTTTCAGTGCTTTAGCCGGACTGAGTCATTCAGCTCCAGCTGCAGCCAAAAGCACCAAGCTGCACTCCGATTCCGGTCAAACACCTTGACTCACTTCAGCTGTTGTACCGTAACACAGGATGTAATTAACTCTACATAGCCTGCTGTGACTAACAAGCTGTAGAGTCAGGTGGCTTGTTTTCACTTCCAGTTCACATGAGCATTTTAGAGACCATGGTCGAAGAATTGCTAATTACCAAACAAAAGTTATACAACAAAGTACTACATTACTCCACAGCCAAAGCAGGGTGTTTTTCTGCTTGGCTGCACCCTGGAGAGAGATTTACTCTCCAGTTACAGAATGCGATGAAGTGATAAACTGCCAAACAACACATGGTGGATTTTAAAGGGGTTTTTGAGGACTAGTATGGTTTGCCAAAAGGGCTGACTTCTTGAATTAATGACTGGCAAAATGTTCTGACAGTCCAGCAATGTAAAGGAGCACCACAGGGTTGCTTAATGCTATATTTATATTCCGTATTCTTTTCTATTTGTGTGATTCTTGTATTTCTACATTTGTATTTCTTATATTTTGTATATTTGTAAGATGTGTTGTGTAACTGATACCTCCTGCTGTAACACTGGAATTTACCAGCTTGGGATCAATGAAGTACTTATCTTATGTTATCTCTTATCTTCTGGTGGTCCCATTGAGTTAGCAGAGTCTGTTCTGATCTGAGTCAGAGAAGAAGGGGGCTCAAGAGTTTCAAGAATCATAAAGTCATTGGTTTGACCCCAGCCCCTTCAGTTTTAATGTCAAAGTGTCATTGTGTTGATCGACAGGATATTAAAGCACTTTAAGTGGTCGATAAGACGAGAAAAGCGTTATAGCGGTGTAGTCAATTTACCATCATTAATTAATTGAACTCATTGACCCAGAGTGTCGCCACACCTCCATCTATCCTTCCGCTCATTGACATGAGCATGTAATGATGGGTAATTCCCATTGAAAATTCTTTAAGCTGGTAAGTGGACCTTTTTGTTTTGCTCCATATATACTGATTCCAATGGTCAAGAATGAAATTAATGCTCAGTGATACTGATAGTTTAGTCTTAAAGTTTCTTTCTGTGCTGCTGAACCTGGTTTCATGTGGGAGCGGGTTGAGGTGATGGTCGCTCACCAAGAGATTCAGATAGCATTTCAAGACTAGGGATATAATCTGTTCTGACCTACTTCTTCAGGGCAGACTGAACTCTAAAGGGACTCTCTATCCGAAAATGATGAAATGAGCCGGGGCTAGGTGATTAGCATGCTAACTTTGGTAGGACCATAGTGACAGTAATAGGAGCAAACATAGTTGCCATCATCGTTGCTTTCTAGAGACAGAACTAGGTGAGTAAAGGAATGAAGTTTGATATTGAACTCTAAAGTTTTTTCTAGAATCCCAGCTTCTGCCAGTGCACATGCCGTTGTGTCCTTGGGCAAGACACTTAACCCTAACCTACAGTGTATGAATGTGACAGAAAAATGCTCGGTAAATAGCAGCGCTGTACGAATGTGTGTGAATGGGTGAATGTGACTTTCCTGTTAAGCGCTTTGAGTGGTCTATATGACTAGAAATGTGCAATATAAATACAGTCCACTTACCATTTACAAAAACTACAGGGTTTAAACAAGCACTTAGGTTTCATACATATCATCTTGAAACAAAATAAACAATAAAACTCAAGGGGGAAAAGAGGAAGAGATAAAATATATTGTCTAAGTGTATAGTCAAGCTGCCTTCAACTGAAAGTAGATACAAAGAAGCTGAAAGAATTGTTGACCACTAAATAGTCACCGACCACAAATTCAGGGCAACACTCAGTGTGTGTGTGTGTGTGTGTGTGTGTGTGGTGGAAGGTAGAGGAGGAGGAGAAACAACAACTGATGGAGATTTACAACACAGGTCAAAGCACATGTGAGTGGTGCTGTGCAGCCTGACGCATCATGTCACCTGTCTTGGCACAGTCACTATTAGCCTGTAGTGAGTGGTGAGGTTTTATGTAATGGCTTATGTAAAGTTTCTGGCAAGAGAATGGAAACAAGTAACATTTGATATTGCGGTTCCTGCAGAATGGCAGCAGATTGCCAATGCCCTGACTCACTGTTTTCATACTTAGCCACATCCAACAGCTCCTTCCTTATTTTTATGAAAACATTCACTGATATATTTGGATTGGGGTATAAAGTCGCAAGAACACATCGTAAAAGTATTGAATTTAAACAATTTTGTATTCAGATTTTTGTTGAAAACACAAGTTAATTTCTTTTTTAATTTCATGTTGTTTTTTATTCAAAGCACTTATTGCCCTGTTTATACAATTCAAAAATGTGCATAATGACAATAAAGCTGGACATTTAAACTTTTCACACACGACAACCAAATGCACCAATGGTAAGAATACAAGGAAGTGATAAACAGGAAGTGGCATCATTAAAATTAAGGAGCATGTTAAACTGAGATTATTGAGGTTCATTACCAGACATTAACACAATGTAACCACCAGCAGTGATTTCAGTCCATGGCAGTGAGACACTCAAGACAGTTATTATCTGTGTTAACATCAGGGGTAAAGAGTGATGGATTCTATTTCACTGTCATCAATAGCTTTCTTCAGTAATGAAGGGTGAAAGTGTTTGTGATTCTTCAAAAACACAGAGTGGGATCTGGAACATAATTAAATAGCACTAAATCAGCCAAAATGGAATTAACACATTTCTGAAAGGCTTAGTCAAGAGGTTTGTCCAGGGGAACACCATAAGTATACAATGAAGACTTGGTAAAAGTTTTTTTACAATAACTTTGTGTTAATAACATCATTATTCCAGCACTGTAGGTGCAGCTCTTTCAACCTTGCACAAACCACCCAGAAATGTACCAGCCTCCAGACTTTATGTTCCCCAAATCTGAAGACACAATTCTTAAGACAGAAGGTCATGGATTCTAAGAGGCCTTAATAGAGTAAGGCCTCTTAGAAACACATTGATAGTGTAAAAAAATCATAACATACTACAATTTGTTATCATAAAACTAAATGTAAATTATTTCCCCAGTAGAGACAAGAAGCCCCTAAGGAGCATTTCCTCACATCATTTTTAACTGTATAAACTTGTTATTTACACGTATGAATAACTTGATTTTCAAATGTTGATTTTGCTTTTACCTTAACAGCAACATAATTGTAATATAACAAACATAAATGATTTGCCAATTAATTTAGAATTAATCATATGAATCATCATTGATAATGAAAGTAAAATCTTTTTTCATTGCTTTTAAATACCCTATAACACACTGCAAGTGTTTACACCAGGGTTTACACAGTAACCCCCCCCCCCCTCACACACACACACCGCACACACACACACACACACACACACAACAAAATATGAATCAACTTCCCACATAACCACTTCTCTTTCTTCCATTTTTCCTTTTTCCAGTACTACTATTTTGATACCAAAGATTAGCAGCATCACTACTATCACCTCTACCATCAAAGAAAAATATCTAATAGGAAAATTGGCCCCATCCAGTGGTCAAAAGGCAAATTAGAGCATTGTCTTAACAATTGCAAAAGAAAGATTATTGCTTTGATTCAAATGTAAATTGACCAGACCTCAGAATGAGCACGGACTAAAACAGTTCAATGAATAATTGTTCTGTGTGGACTGGAGCTGTTGTCTTTTGTAGATCCCTTGTATCTGCACAAGCTGAAGGACAAATGTTTCGAACAGGGGCCAAGTGCTGTTGTTCTGGTTCCTGAACTGCTGCTTCCTGAACGGTAGCCCTGCCATAATTACAGCTTTATGAAGCGAATTGTACTGTGAGTGTCACAGTGTTTTTTCTGGTATTTAAGAACAGCCCTGTTTTGTGTTTGTGTGTGTATGTGTGTGTGTGTGTGTGTGTGTGTGTGTGTGTGTGTTTGTGTGTGCCTGCCTCTGAGCTTCCACTGACAGACTGCCTCTGCTGTTCTGCAGTCTGTCAGTGTTTGGCTCACATCACCCTCTTTTTCCATAATCATAACTGCTGCTGCCTGAAATCGTTTCTCAGATTTCATGAACAACATTCCTGAAATTCAAACTCAGACTCTCCACTGGTGAGGTGCGGCTTACAGCTTTGACCACTCATATGTTACAGTAACTGTCAGAGCCACCCTGCAACTGACACACACTGCAAATTGGAATGCAAATTAAGACTCAAAATGACCAGGGTTAGTGCTGTCAGTCACCTCACAGTAAACGCCCCCCCGTCTGTTGGCATTTTGTCCACTCACAACTGTACGAACTAAGAATGTAACAGGGGAGGCTGCCTCTGTGAGAAGGCCATTTGATTTGGAATATTTTCACCTCTCAGAGCGGAGCAGCATGGCTCTTGTTTCTGCGGCTACACCCACTGGGCTGGTATTTAAGCCCATTTCTCCTCCCAGGCTTCAACAGTTTGCTGCAGAGAGAAAAACAAGAGTGAGCCTCCTGGCCACAGGAACCAGTACTACTGAGTGGACTGCAGCTTGCAGTGCAATATGTCTGTGGAAACTTCACCCATATTCTCGATTCTTCTTCTTATCATCTCATTGGTAAGTTTTCATTCTCTCTGTCAAAAGAAAAGTTAACTTGAGCATGGACTCATATCAAGACTTTGGAAATTTGCAAGTAAATATGTATCTTAGAGTGATTCTTACTCCTCAGATGATAAAGTTAAAGAATGTTGTATGTGGGTAGAAAAGTAGGGAGCTCCTGTTGGGTTTACCACAACCACACTCAGATTTACAAAACTACTTTTCTGTTGCTGTCATGTTTTCCTCTTCCATACCTGCTCCTGTTTGCTGGGCTGATGCTTTACAGTGGGAGGGAAACAAAACATGGAAAGTGTGTGCTGGCCCATGTGATCACAGTCTGGTGTCGCCATCTTGTGGCATTGGGTGCACTCATCAAACTGGTCCAAAACAATAACAGCCTCACTCCACAAAACTTCATTACTGCATTACTCATGATGTTGTTGGCAAATTTATTGAAGTCTTCATACGTTTTATATTGTAACATGGCCTCAGCAAACTCTTCTATCTCTTAATTATTTAGCTAGAATACAGGTGTATATCTGTAGCTCTTCAGGTTTGTTCTTATAGAGTAAAACCTATTTTGAGGATCTGTAGCAAAGCTCAAGAGGTAAAACACATATTGTAACAGTATGTGTAATTTTAATATCACTTTACTTACTACATGCCTACACTACAAGTGTCCTACATGGGTACCGCCATTGTTGTGTGAGGTCAGACAACCGTTCCTCCTGATGTTCACCAGTGGGGACTGTGGCTATGTGTGGAATTTTCTAATAGGAGGTTGGAAAGTCTTGAGTTGTCTGAAAAGCAGCATTGGTTCAGACAGAACTGAAATTGCATTACATTACATTAAAATCCAACCGTATTCTCTCAGGTGTACAGTGTGGCCAATATGAGTTAACCCTGATTACTGTTTATTACATGTCTTCACTTGGTCCCATTTGAGGAACTAAGACTCAGGATCCAAGTGGGTTACAGTATAATTGTTAGTTTTTGTTACTATGTAGTTTAATGTGTAGTTTTATTCTATAATCATGTCTGAGTCCTGTATTTTTATTTTCACAAAGCAAGTTTTTGGATGGGATCATCATCATACTTAACTCATGTCATTCAGACCATCATCTAAATAAGGGTGAATGCATCCAGCACCTTTGTTTTCATTTTAGGAAAATTACTCTAAATAAACAAGACTTCTAAAAAATATGCTTCAATCTCGCCCAATACCCAGCAACCCTTAAAATAATAAAGCGATATAGATAATGGATGGATGAAAGATAGTATATAATTCACAGATGAGTATGATTGAACATTCTCTTTTGTTTGTTTTATTGTTGGTGACTTTCAATTATCCATATAAATTTGTCATAGAAGCATATAAACTAATTATTTTGGTTCCTATTCTTATTCCTTTTCATATTGCTACGGAATTAATGAAATCAATTGCTGGGACATCACGGTTTGTGTTCTCTCTTTCTGTTCAGGACAACCACATTTAGAACTGTCTTTAGGTTAATTCTATTTTTTATGCACAAAGTTTGGGCAGATTTTGAGAATGGAACTGCTACAGTTCCCTCCATCAGCATGTCCTTATGTGCTGCACTCGTATTGTCACGTCTAAGAGATCCTGAAACAGCATCATTTCACAATTGTTCTGCCTCTGTTTCTCAGAATCACTGCACATTGATAATATTATATAGGTGTCCTCAGATGTTAAGGCTGATTCATTCAATTGAGTCGAGAAAAAAATGAAATTTGTGTGATCTTAATCAATGGTTTGTGTGTTTGTTGCAGACAGTGGCCCAGGACTGCTCCCAGTCCTGTGCTTGCCCCACAGACTCCCACCTCTGCCCGTTGGGGACCAGCCTGGTCCTGGATGGCTGTGGCTGCTGTAAGGTTTGTGCCAAGCAGCTGGGGGAGCCCTGCTCCCTGATGGAGCCCTGCGACCATCATAAGGAGCTCTACTGTGACTACGCTCTGCTGAGTGACACTGTCACTGGCATCTGCCTGGGTAAAGCATTCTTCCTAAAACACACCACCTTATAACATTTTTATTTCCCCCCACACAAGTGGAACATATACCATTCAAGAACTGACTGATGGTGATACTAACAATGACATTTATATAATAATTTAGATAAAAAGTCCTACTTTTCTTTAGAATATTTTATGTACAAAGTGAATTGTTTGGATGATGGATGTTATTTAACCCTTGTGTTAAGTTCACTTTTTGGACCCTTTGCTACTGTTTGGGTCAAATTGACCCAGGACATTATTTAGGTTTTAAAGACAATACAGAAATAAAAAGTTACATACAAAATCATTAACATATTTTGTATTTATCTCAATGCCCAACAATGTAAATAACATATGTGATTATTGTTTGCAATTAATCTCTGCTAGATCACATTTAACAATTTAAATTACATTTGCCTCCTCTGGTACGCCATAGCTAAAAGCTGAATGTATTTCATTTTTAACAAGACTATTTCAAAATTATTATGGCTGGACCATGTATAGAGAATATGAGGACTTGGGAATGTAGTTAAAAACTGTTGTGGAATATACATGTAAAATGATCACTCAAAGAAAAAGTTATAACTGCAGAATATTTTTCTCACTGTAGCCATTTTCATACTCACCGGCCACTTTATTAGGTACACCTTGCTAGTAAAAGGTTGGACCCACTTTTGCCTTCAGAACTGCCTTAATTCTTTGTGGCATACTTTCAACAACTTAGAAACATTCCTCAGAGATTTTGATCCATATTGACATGATAGCATCACGCAGTTGCTGCAGATTTGTTGGCTGCACATCTATGATGCGAATCTCCCGTTCCACCACATCCCAAAGGTTCTCTATTGGATTGAGATCTGGTAAATGTGGAGGCCATTGGAGTACAGTGAACTCATTGTCATGTTCAAGAAACCAGTTTGAGATGATAAGAGCTTTGTGACATGGTGCATTATCCTGCTGGAAGTAGCCGTTGGAAGTAGAAGATGGGTACACTATGGTCATAAAGGGATGGACATGGTCAGCAACAATACTCAGGTAGGCTATGGCATTTAAACGATGCTCAATTTGTACTAAGGGGCCCAAAGTGTGCCAAGAAAATATCCCCCACACCATTACACCACCACCAGCAGCCTGAACCGTTGATAGAAGGCAGGATGGATCCATGCTTTCATGTTGTTAACGCCAAATTCTGACCCTGCCATCCGAATGTTGCAGCTGAAATTGAGACTCGTCAGACCAGGCAACGTTTTTCCAATCTTCTATTGTCCAATTTTGGTGAGCCTGTGCGAACTGCAGTCTCAGTTTCCTGTTCTTAGCTGACAGGAGTGGCACCCGGTGTGGTCTTCTGCTGCTGTAGCCCATCTTCTTCAAGGTTCGACGTGTTGTGCGTTCAGAGATGGTATTCTGCATTCCTTGGTTGTAACGAGTGGTTATTTGAGTTACTGTTGCCTTTCTATCATCTCGAGCCAGTCTGCCCATTCTCCTCTGACCTCTTACATCAACAAGGCATTCTCGTCCACACAACTTCAGCTCACTGGATATTTTCTCTTTTTCGGACCATTCTCTGTCTACCCTAGAGATGGTTGTGCGTGAAAATCCCAGTAGATCAACAGTTTCTGAAATACTCAGACCAGCCCGTCTGGCACCAACAACCATACCACGTTCAAATTCACTTAAATCCCCTTTTTCCCCATTCTGATTCTCGGTTTGAACTTCAGCAAGTTGTCTTGTCCACCTCTACATGCCTAAATGCATTGAATTGCAGCCATGTGATTGGCTGATTAGCTATTTGTGTTAACAAGCAATTGAACAGGTGTACCTAATAAAGTGGCCAGTGAGTATAAATTCTGCAGTTGCTCTTTCCAGCATGCAGCACACACACTTTCACACCTACTGTAAATATTCTGTTTGGTTAAGGTGCAGGATGGTGCTTGGGTAGAGCGTGCTGAAGAGATTATAGGAATGTCATCACCACGCCCGTTCGCACATTAATCGGACATCACACAGACTTTGTGCTTGGGAGCTGACAGGAGGAAAATGGTTTAAAATCCAATTCATCTGTTATGACATTTGCGTTCACACATACAGCTCCTCTGGGAAATCTATAGAAAAGTTTAGAGTTGCAGTGCATGCATGAAGGAGAATTGCCCCTTACACTAAACACAGCCTCTGTCTGGGTAACAGACTGCTTCTCCACCTCTATGACACTCTGGCAACACTGCCAGTTAACGCCCCACGATGACTGCAATAGAGACTGTTAACCCCCATTCTGGGTTTGGCCAACAAAACAGTGACAGCGCCTCATATTTTCTCCCTGTCTCCAGCTCAGGAGGGTCACACATGCGACCTTGGGGGGGTGATCTACCGCAGTGGGGAGTCCTTCCAGCCCAGCTGTAAGCACCACTGTGTGTGTATGAATGGAGAGATTGGCTGTGTGCCAATGTGTGCCAGTGAAATCCGTCTACCCTCCCCCGACTGCCCGTATCCACGTCGTATCCAGATCCCTGGGAAATGCTGTGAGGAGTGGGTGTGTGAGCAGACGCCTCAGGACCACCACTACCAGTCAGTGATTGCCGGTCAGTGTCACATACTGCTTAGAGTCTTGCAAAAGTAGGCTGGTGTGAAAAGCAAATGTTTTTTAATATTCAATTTCAATTCAATTCAATTATATTTGTATAGCGCAAAATTAAAACATACATCGTCTCAAGGCACTTTACATAGTGAGGTCGAGACCTCACAATATTATAGAGAAACACAACAGTTCCCACAATGAGTGGCACTTGGTGACTGTGGAGAGAAAAAAATCCCTTTTAACAGGAAGAAATCTCTAACAGAACCAGAAACATCTGCTGCAGGTTGGTGAGAGGAGAGAGATGGGGAGAGAGGAGGGGTGGACAAAAAGAGAGGGAGAGAAGAGAAAGAGACAACTATCAGAATAATTCTTATAATAACAACAATAGTACTAACACTTATAGATGCAATGACATTGGTATAATATAATAACTGATTTGGATCCTGCAGCTCTGGAGTCAAAGATTACACTAGGAGAGGGATAAATCACAGAGTTAGTGACATTTAATATAAATACATGGGGGCAGATAGAGAGAGAGAGAGAGAGAGAGGGATGTATATGTATGATGGGAGTTACCCAGCAGTCTAGGCCTATAGCAGCTAAGTAAGAGATGGTTCAGTAAACACCTGAGCAGCTCTAACTATAAGCTTTATCAAAGAGGAAGGTTTTAAGTCAAACCTTAAATGTAGAGAGGGTTTTTGCCTCCCTGGTTCCAGAGGAGAGGAGCCTGGTGGCTGAAGGCTCTGCCTCCCATTCGACTTCTGGGAACCACAAGTAGTCCTGAGTTTACAGAGCCAAGTGATCTATTGGGATAATATGAGCGCTGTAAGATAAGATGGAGCCTGACTATTAAGGGCTTTGTAGGTGAGGAGCAGGATTTTGAATTCTATTCTGAATTTTACAAGTGTCAATGCAGAGATGCTACCACTGGATAAATATGTCAGAACTCGTGCTGCAGCGTTTTGGATTAACTGGAGGCTTTTCACAGACTTATTGGGACATCCTAACTGTAATGGATAACAGTAGTCCAGTCTAGAAGTAACAAATGCATGAACTATCTTTTCAGCATCCTTTTTAGGATGTTTTCTAATGTTCTTGATATTGCGCAGGAGAAAGAAGGCTGCTAGAGACTTGTTTTTTCAGTCAAAGGTCCAGTCCTGGTCAAAGATAACTCCAAGGTTAACAAAACTGAAATCTATCTGATAAGTAAGATTTAAACCAGTGCTGTTCCTTTAATCACAATAATGTGTTCTAGTCTCTGTAATAGAATTTTGTGATCAATGGTGTCAAATGGAGCAATAAGATCTAACAGGATGAGAATAGAACCATGTCCACTGTCTGAGGACATGAGTAGGTCGTTGTTAACCTTCAGCAGTGATGTTTCTGTACATGAGGTTTTCTAAATCCTGACAAGAAGTCTTTAAGCAAACTATTTCTTCGTAAATAGTCACATAACTGGTTAGCAACAGATTTTTCAAGGATTTTAGAGATAAATATATGGGTCTATAGTTAGCTAAGATATCACGGTCTACAGTTGTCTTTTAAAGCTGAGGTTTAACTACTGCCCACTTAAAGGCCTTTGGTACGTAGCCTGTTAATAGAGATGAATTGATCTGATCTAATATGGAACTGCTGATTAAAGGTAATACATCCTTAAATAGCCTTGATAGAAAGATCTAAAAGACAGGTTGATGGCTTGGATGAAGTGACCAGTGATGTCAGCCCAGACAGATAATAAATATACGTCTGCATGAAATTACATGGTGATTAATTCAACAATTGTCGAGACATTTCACTCTGGACCACAAATGTCAACCTGCTGATGGGGCCAGGGGAAAAATCATTTGGATGTTTTTCTGGACACCGTCTCCAACAAATTTCATGCAGTCCAGCCAAAAGTTGTTGAGATATTTCAGTCTGAACCAAAGTGACTGAGCAAGCAACCAACCTGTTGCTGTATGTGGCCCTAAACTAATGTGCATAATGTGCAATACTGATTTATATTGTTGTTCAAAAGTACAATAGGCTCTCACTCACTAATGGAGGGTCAAAAGCTAAACGCCTCTTCAATTCTTGAAAGTTTTTTCACTTGTACAGAAACAAACTATCATATATCTCCCTGCAATCACCTCACCAGCCACCACACAGCTGATTTAAATGTCTGTAATGCCATTTTCTCTATAGTCTAAACTTTGTATTTAATTTTGAGACAACAACATAAAGTTCGTTCATTCTCTCATACTGCTAACTCTTGTATCTCTTTACACCTTTTCCTTTACCCTCCTTCCTCTTGTTCAGGAGCCTCTCAGATTCACCACTTGCCCTCTTCAAATCCTGTCTCAGTCTTTAGACAGGTGTCTCACTATGGGCCACTACAAGAGAGTCCCAAAGATAACTGCATAGTCCAGACTACAGAGTGGAGCGAGTGCTCGGCCACCTGCGGCATGGCAGTCTCATCCCGTATCACCAACGACAACCAACGCTGCCAGTTGGAGAGGCAGACCAGGATATGCATGATCCGACCCTGTAACAGCCAACAGGAGAAAGAAATCAAGGTCAGTAAGTTTACTTTTAGCTAAAAGATGATTTAGAGGGAGGGGTTTCATTCACTAGTGTTTGGAAGTAATTTTATTCATATTTTAATGCATGTTCTGATAGGGTGTTGATAGTAAAAGAACTCAAAAATCCCCCTGATCACTTGCACTGATGTTTCAGTACTATGGCCAATTTAAAATCCCAACCACCTGTCAACAGTTCTTAATTTACTGTAAATAAGTACTCATTATTATTATTTATTACATTCATTTAGCTGACACTTTTGTCCAAAGCGACTTAAAATAAGTGCATTCAACCATGAAGATATTATCAAAAAAGGGCAAGAATCAAAAGACATAAACATTCATCAAACAGGTAAAACCAGCTTCAAGTGGTCATTTTAGATTTTATTTATTTATTAAATTATAATATTAATATTTTAAATTCAAGGAGTAAGGTGCAGTGTGAACAGGTGAGTTTTCAGTCTGAAAAGAAACCATTGATGGGATTCTGCTGTCCTCATGTCACACCTGAGATGTGAGTGGGATGAGGCTGGACATGGTGCTTCTGAGGACAGTTTTACATTATTAATCATTTATATTGACGTTTCGTTTAGAATTTACCAAAAACTAAGAGCAGAGGTATGGATTGACCAGCAGATTAATGATATGTTTGGAACAGCAGTTTCTGTATTATATTGTCAGTATATGACAAAGTACAGTGACTATGTGATGATGTTGAAAAATAACAATGGTCATCTGTGTCCTATAGAAGGGGAAGAAATGTGTCCGGACACCAAAGGCCCGGCGAGGGATGCGCTTACAGCTGTCAGGCTGCTCCAGCACCAGGCTGTACAAACCAAAGTTTTGTGGTGTCTGCACAGACAATCGCTGCTGCACTCCTCAAACCACAATCACAGCCGAGGTGGAGTTCCGCTGTCCAGAAGGAGATGTCTTCATGAAGAAGATGATGTTCATCAAGACCTGCTCCTGCCATCATGACTGTCCTCAAGATAATGACATCTTCCTGGCATCCAACAGTCGGAGGATGATTGGGGACTATGATATCAATATGTGATGGGAGGGTTATGCAGTCACACACACATTGACACATAAATCAAAACTGCGCCAATACATCAATCAACCCCACCCTCTATCCTTAGAACTGCATGCCTAGCTCTGTGCCAGTATTGCTGAGATGTTTGTCTGGACAACATCCATTGAGAGGTGATTCAACTTGCAGAATGACCTCTAAAATTGGCCCGAATCTTGCCAAGATTTACACACGTTGGTATTAACATGTTGGAGGATATTCATTTTTTGTAAATCAATGCCCACACAAACTATATACAGTTGTCCCAGCTACAGACATATAACACAAAAATGATTCAGCTGTCCTTGCATCTGCTCACAATTAATCCTTGCAAGTTTAGAGATGAATTTTCTTGGGTTCAGCCTTTGTTTAGTTGATGTTAAGATGCATACTGACGACATACTGATGAAGAAATGTATGGAAACTTATCAGGTCTAACAATTTGGGGTTTTTTTCTGCCTCAAAAGATAAACCCATCATAAGGCAGCTGCTGCTGATGCAATAAGCAGAAGACCTACTAAGTGGAACTTTAAGCTTAGATATTTTGTAATGTTTCGAAAGATTGAAAATGAATTACCAATCTCAAAGATAAAAACTTAACTAACAACAGAGCAGCCATGTTGTATGGTATTCTATTGCATAGGATTAAGCCTGTTGAGATAAGTGGATACGTGTCTGCAGATACAATTACTCAAATAGAGAAAAAAATCAAAGAGTAAAGAACATGATTTTTCAGGTCTATATTCTTGAGCTAAAATAATTTAATCTTGTCCAAGGTTTTTTAACTATCTTGAGAAAAACTATCTGAGATTGACAGCTCTGACATTGTAACCATCATTTGTTATGGTATGCATCCTGAGAGGCTCGAGGTTGACTGCTATTTGCTGATTAGTCTTGTTCAGTGTCCTTTGTCTTTCCACTTATGTTAGTTTTCCATTTTGACGCCATGTTCTAAAGACCAGTGGAGGGAAGAAAAACATGTAGCATGACTAAAATTGCTGTTACCCCTAGTATTTACTGTATATTTAAATAGAGAAGAAGGATGGACAAATTTAGCATTGCTAAATATAGTTTGTGTAAATACTGTAAGACTGTACAGTTTTGTACTATAATTTAAACAACTTGTTTAAACACAGTGTTGTAGCTCTGTAACTATCATATTGCTTGCTTTTTTTTCACTGTAGCCACCTGACTAAGATACAAGTTGCACTTTTAACTCTGCTTCAATAAAGAAAGTATATTTTTATAGATACACTGCTTATTTGTCTCGTTCCAGGTGCAAAAAATAGCAAGCACAGAGTTTGCTGCTCTATCATAACAGCAGCAGTGGGTTATACATAAAAGAGTACAGCAGCAGTCTCACGTGTTATATAAGACCAACTTTGAATTCAAGCCGCAGGCAGTGATGCAGAGACCAGGCTCCACTATGTCTATTCAGACAAACAAGTCAAATCATACGACGAACCATGTTGTATGTGGTAAAATTGGCGCTTCCTAAACTAGCGCCTCTACCAATGACAGGAGGTACCCCACAAATACTTTTTTCACCTCAGATCATCATGGGCCTTTATTTGCTTTACCAATGCATGTTTATTGACCTTGTAAAGGTAAGAGTGACATGGCAGAGGATCAGCATGGTACAGAATATAAGGAAATCCATTGAAATACACAAACTTGAGGGACTTAACAGGTCCACAGATGACCTTTAGTTGGATTGTACATAACTACAACTAGAGGTCTACGGCCTTCCCACCGGGAAAAGTCCTGGTATTCCCAATAACCAGTCTGACTATGCTTTGGAGTAATTCCTCAGAAGATGAATTCAGGTGAAGAATTTTCCAAGAAAGAGAGAGAAAACATCTGAGATCTGTTGTAGCTCAGTTTGAACCTGTTTCTCATTTATAGAGTCGGGACCCTGTACAAAGAACAGATCTAATTTTTTTCATGCAGAACAGACAGCCAGTGGACCATTACACCATGACCATGAGAAGATAAACCTGTGGTTCTAAACTAATTTGACCTGGCAACAATCTTTCACAGACAGAGAGGCAGCGTCTGTAGAAACTTGTTGGGCTCTATTGTTCTGCAGGCACAAAATCAGCACTAGGCCAAAGCCTGTTTTTAATGTAATTTTCCTGGTACGCAAGTATTTTTTTGCCTAATTTGGGAATTTCCTGAGCACCAAATTAACATGTTTGTTCTGAGTTAGGTGGAAAGGTGCAGCTGAGGCTGTTATTAGCCAGGCAAATGCAATTTCAGTTGACATTGTGCCATTAGTGTTCAAACCTGCTCAGATCACATCTTATTGCATACACAGATGAGAGGAAATTTTAGTGGCTTTAGTTGGCAGTGGTGCACACAGACCTCTCCAAAATGTTCTTTTCTTAAGCCAGAGGCTGTGCTAAGTTTGCACTGGAATGGCACAGCAGCAGTGACCTCATTAAATATTTAAATCTCCAGACATAGAGACAGTATCATCTGGATCTAACTCGAAGTAATGTTTTTGTGGGTTTTTTTAGCTCTTACCCACACACTCCATGTTTAAATCATATGCAGTAAAGTAAAGAGTTCCAAGCTTCACCAAATCTGTCTTGACAATTTGATTAAAAGCAGCAACATCCATTCTGAGTCATGACAAAAAGATCCAGTTCAGATCAGTTCCAATTATGTTATCATATATATTCTTACATGATTCTGTCTTTCATAACTCTGTAGACACATTCTTGTGATTACAACAACTCCAGAATGATCAATGGCAGAAACATAATTCCTAGGAACCTGTGGCGATATAAGGCAATCTTCTTAGATTTTGGAACCCTGTTCTGCCTAAATTTGCAACTCTTTTTTTGAGTCTAACATTTAAAGATGGCATAGTATATATCCTGTTTCCTAAAGATGACAAATCTCAAGCTGTATTTTTACTCATTTACCTTTTAGGATGGGTGCGGTTGCATACCATTTTGGGCTGCCAGCTTCAATCACAGTCTTTTTGGGGCGACCGCCAGTTCAGCGGGGTAAGGTGTCTCCACCAGCTAGTTGCTTGCTCTGGCTCTGGTTGATGGTGTGACAAAGCATGTTCCAATCGCAAGAGTTTCTGCGCGGTACAACAGAGTTACAAAGAGCAGTTCCGGGTGTACAAGGAACACTGTGGCAGTGACAGTCATCCCAGTAAGTGGGCATCCCTCTATGCACCTGTCCTACATCAGGCAATCACCCTCTCAAGACTTAGCAGTATACTATGACCGACTCAACCACTACTTGCTTGCCAGATCACAATGCTCCAACATGGCAGTAACACTTTGGGGTCTTGTTTTGTCTTTGAGGATTCTTGTCTGTTTGCCTGCCATGCTCAGCCTGGACACCACCAATCTCATCACACGCAAATACCATCCTGTATGCTGCCCAAAAACGTACCTCTATCACCGCTCTGGAGAAAGGACTTTCAACCCCTAACTGTCATGATAATCCCCACTCAGTCGAGTTGGTCTTAACATAGATTTTATTAATAGGGCTAGCATCCACAATTAGCCATGGTATTTAGACATAATAGATATTTTCAAATGTCAAAGCAAATTGGTTTCTGAAAGTACTTGTCATCTATATCTACCAAATTAAAGAGGCAACAGACAACTTTCATGGTTTCCAGGTGGTATCATTTCTTTGGTCCATGTTGTAAAGATGCTGTGGTGGCAATAAGTACGCAGGTACTTTTCCTCAGAGCTGCTGTGGAAGTTGTCAACACCATTTTGGTATTAGATAACCGAGGAGAAGCTCCTGATTAGTTTTCTGGCTCCTAGCATTAAGCGTTAGCATCATGACTAACTCGAGGCTACTTTCCCAAGTAGAAAACAACAATCCACGGAGTGAATGTCCTTCACTGTTTTATTATCTCTTTTTCTATCTCTTTCCTTCTTCCTCTGCTTTTGTTCCTTTATTAACGCTTTTTTTTTCTTCTTGCAAGTTGCTTTTGTCAATTTAGCTGTTCCACCATCTGCCATTTCCATAAATGGGGGTAGATTCCATGAGAACTCTCTTCCTTGTTTTGGTTGCACAATGGTTGACGCAGTTCCTATGTGCCGCAAATCAAATCGTCACTTTTCCGTGAAAACTGCATCCTGGTGGCCAAGATAATTACATGGTGCATATAAGCGCGGATGATCGCCATTACATTATGCAATAAGTTTTAACACCAAAATGACAAGTTTAAGCCAAAAAGTTGTCTATTTCCGCTTTAATTTGATTAGAGGTATATTCTATTATATTATATTCATTTTACACAAGGTTTCTTTTATTTATATGTGCTACACACTGAAGGTCTGATCCAATTGATCAGTCGCGCCTAAAATACAAAGAAAAGTTATGATGATGTGAGATGACATGACGATGGAAAGTGATGATGGTAACTGAGTGCTTTTATTGGAAGAGTGTGTGTCTCCTGTGCTGGGAATGAAAGGTTGGCGTGACGTCATTATTCAGACTGTACATCTGTTAGGTGGAGCTGGTGCAGTAGAGGTTTTTACCATGACCGACAGGCAGCCAGATCATCCAAAGAGTACTGTGTATATGTATGTGTCTGACTGATGCTCAACAGCCTGTGCATGTGTTGTGTGATTACATCCACCAGATGGTCAATTATGTTTTACAATAATATATGTACATTACACATGGTACACAAGTTTCCGATACATAAGCGTGTCAAATAGAATAGTCAAAAATGTTGTGTGTATAGAATAAGGACCCTACTATACACACAACACAGTAAGTACTGGCAAATGTAATGATTTTTCACTTCATCAATGTATTTTACATATATTCTTGTACTTAATTCTTTGCGAAGACACAGTTGTAATTATTGACATATTGGCTTCCCTTACCCACCACTCTAACCATCACAACTAGATGCCTAACCCCGACCATTGACCTAACCCTGACCAAACCCACAAATTGTAACCTTATACAGCCAATGAAGGTGTACCAGAAAGTGAGAACAAAATGTCCTCACTTACCCAACATGCCCCTACGCAAAGTACAAGAGTCAAACTGGTGCTCCACACACACACACACACACACACACACACAGACAAAACAGAGACAAAAAAGAGACAAAACAGGGTTGTTCTTTAATACCAGAAAAAAGTAAGTCACTACATTGTAAATCATGACATTTTAAGGGAAGACATGATTTAAGGTAAGGTTATGGTAATGCACTCAATAACCCCTTATGATCTCATTAAAAGAGCTGAAACAGAAATCTCTCATTTACAAAAGTATTCCAATTAAAATACAAATTTTAACCTTGTTTATATTGTTTATATATATATATAACTGAAACAGAAGGTCCGGAGTTGATTCCAAGCATTGAACCTGCATTTCCAAACGGCATTTATTACTGCCGTTCAGTAATATGAGGTCCACAGAGGTGTTGATGCAAGTGAAGGAGGCCATAGGCTGGAAAATAAATAAATAAATAAATAAATAAATAAAATAAACCCAACAAAATCTATCCATGGGTCCTCACCTGCACCTGTGATTCGTGTCTGACGTACCTTCGTAAGCGCAATGAGCAGCTGCATCAGCGTTTCTCTTACATTTCCATAGTATGTACTGTTTATATTCGCTTGTATTGCTCAAAAGGCATTTGAAGGCTGCACACTCATGTTTCCGGTCTGACAGTGGCCGCTTGACGCAGCGTTCCTCGACGCTGCCACTCCTGCTTGTCTCCGCGCTGCCGGGCGGACCGGTGTCGATGCGATGGGCTGCAGGGGATGTTGACGCCGCCTCGTCCGAAATCCAAGCAGCTGAGGCGGATGGAAAAGACCGACAGCAGCGGGGAAGCGGTGCAGAGCCACTGTCAAGCTCTCAGGTGCTGTAACTGTTCATGGAACTACACTGTTTCATATCCTGCTGTGTCTGACTGTTAACATGCAACTACTGCAGTATTTTGAAGGCAGGAGGGATATCCTCGAGGCTTTGAGTATTGAAATAGCTACTTGGCCTGTTCAATATTTTGTCAATAGTGTTAGTCTTTGACAGTAACATACACATGTAGTGAACGAATATCCCATGATTCTACCACAGCTGCATGGTGTTACTGATATGAAAACTTTGCCAAATGAAATTGTAAAATAAGCCAAAATGATTCGTTTTGCCTACTAGCAAGTATCATATTGAGACAGAGTTTGAAATGATCACGTAATGTATCGTTCATTTGTTCTGTAAATTGGGCCAGGACAGTAAAAAAATAATGCATCAGCGGGTTGTTGTTGTTGTTAAATCAGATTCTGCTTGCCATGTCTGTAATGACATCAGGCTCTGTGAGGTGCTGGTGGAGCTGAACAGTGGCCCAGTCCCAGCAGAAGATGAACACCGGTTCTCATAGGGCCTGCTGACATATCTCCATCCTCTGCATGTGTCCACATTCCCACAGCATGCGCTTCCTGATCAAAGTTCTGCTGTTGACATGAGACATGAGAATGTGAATCCTGTTGATGAGACTCAGCAGAAATACTGTATTTATTGTTGGTGATTACTATGAGAGTCTAGTGATGAGTATGCCCTTTTGAAGCAGCTCTTTGCAGGCTCCAGTTACTTTACTTCCACAAAGTGAACACTACACAGTAATCCGAATAAGCTGCGTCCCACTTAATAGGCTGGATCCTCTTCCTTGGACAACAAGGTAGGGAAGACTTAACCTGCTCCTCCTCCTGAAATGTTGCAGACCAAAAGTAATGCTCCATTGAAGCCTTCCTTTTAGATGTGTTATGTAGATTAAAATGAAATAGAAAAAATATACTTCATTGTCTCCAGAAGGAAAAAGGACTATGTGGGTGAGCAAAGTCTCCCAATAGTACACTTATCTTTGTCTTCATATATGACATGTACGGACAGGTTTTCAAGAGGCCTCATTTTTAAAAGAAGGATCAGTAATTTCCTGAAATAGCTAAACATAAGTTAAACACAATTTATTGTGTGTTGTTTTCAACAGGATTAATTAATCCACATTTGGTGCTCTATTCTCTATTGAGTATCAAAGTTAAGAGGATGGTGTATGTAGGATTGAGTCAAAATTAACTGTGTGTCTGTGTGTGTGTGTGTGTGTGTGTGTGTGTGTGTGTGTGTGTGTGAGAGAGTGTGTGAGGGGTAACATGTCACCCAGTGTAACAGTGTGAAGAGATGCAGTGGCTTCAGAAAGTATTCCGACCCCAAAAACCAGGTCATGAAGTCCAAAGAACTCTCTGTACACCTCTGTGATAAAATTGGGTAAAAAACATTTCGAAAGCTGTTAGTGTTCCCAGGAGCACAGTGACCTCAATAGTTTGGTAAATGGAAGACATTTAGAAACCCAAGTACTTTTCCTAGAGTTGACCGTCTGTCCAAACTGAGTAACCAGGCAAGAAGGGCTTTGGTCTGGGAGGTACCCATGGACCCAAGGGTAAGCTACAGAGATGGGAGAACCTGCTGCAGAGCTAGGATAGAAGCCACTGTGAGTAAAAGACATAGTTTGCCAAACGGCAAAGAACTATGAGAGTATGAGGCGAAAGAGACAAAACCTGAGGTCTTTCAGCAGAATTCCAGCACTGCTCATCAGCTGGCTGATACTATCACTAAAATAAAGTATGGTGGTGGCAGCGTCGAGCTGACTGCCCTTGAGTGGCTCAGCCAAAGTCCAGGCTTTTATTAGAAACGGTAGTGATCTGTGATCTGGATATATCCTGGAGCCACTGTATGTCAGCCTTTGTCCACTTTGCCATATTTATGTGTTGGATCTATTTTTGCTAGACCAGCTTGCATCCCTGACTGAAACACATTTGTATACAAATGCTGAATTTTGTTTCCATGACAATTGCACTTTATGACACAATTCATTTTTTTCTGATATTTTCCAAACAGCGAAACTAAGCCATGTATGTAAAATAAGGGGAAAAGATGGGGAAAGAGAGAAAGAGGGAACCAGGGAGATGGATATACATTTTACTTGAAATACAGATACAATATGGTGTGCACAGTGAAAAAAAGTATTTCCCTGTATTCTGTATGTCTCAAGATTATTAGTGTGTATGTAGAGCCTATAGATCCAATTTTACCAGCCAATGTAAGCTTATCTCAGAGCGGTTTTAGTGTTTATAATGTCCAATAAGAAATTAAAGCAATGTTAATAATGGAAAGACAAGAATAAGTGCTTCAGTTATTTTATCAACTATGTTGCTATTGCATTGTTTGTCCATCAGGGTGCACTCCAACTTCGCTGTTGGCAGCACAAGCCTTAACAGGTCACAGCTCAGCTGACTGCTGCAGCGCTGAGTGGAGTCAGTGTCTGAGGATCTGGGTCTTGATAATTCATATATGCTGACTGGGGAAGGCTGTAGCCTGTTGAAAAGCTATATTTGATTGTTTATTTGTCAAATAGTCAGTGAAGCAGTTCTAGCCAGTAAATGTGCAACAACCTTTTCATTTTCTTCCTCGCTGATATATCACTGACAGCTGCTATAACACAACATCTTGCAGTTGATTTTTTCTAAATGAGTTAGCCGCAAAGCTAACAAAGATAATGCTATGGCTTGTCGGCAGAAGACAGCTACTGCACTGACGGTGTATAACGTTACACTCATTCTCCCTAAATAAGGTCATATTAAATATATCTGTGCATGTCTGTACAGTCCAGTGCACCTGAAACACGTTTGAGTAGTTTGTCGGAGACACAGATCAGATTGTGGTAATGTTAGAGGAATTAACTTGCACGCACTGAGACAAGTAAATAACAATGGAAGCTGATTCAGACATTCTCCATGCCTCCTTCCATGACTAATTGTAAGGCATCCTTCTCACGAATCATATAATGATATAATGTATGACTACTGGATTTTCTTTTAAGCCCTCAAATATAGAAGTCGTCATTGCCCTTAAAAATCCTGTATCAGTCAGGTACAAAGTTGGATGTTCAGTAAAACACAGTGTACACACAACTTTCACAATGACCACCCATGATCATGTGGGTATTTTCACCAACAACACAGAGATAACCCAGTGACCCAGTTTTCAAAAGGAGGTGTAACAGTCTGATCTGAAAGAAAACCAGATCAGACTGTTACACTCAGACAGATGATTCATCAGAAGCAGTAACACAGTACTTTATATTCACCATGTTCATTATTGTGGCCTTTTACTTGTGTGGACCAGAGACCCCAGAACAAAACCTAAAACTTTGACTCTGTTGAAGAACAACAACAATTCCCTCCCTGGTGATAATCAAGTATCATGTGGGAACTTCCTACAACCTCCTTTTCGGAAACAACAACATGTTGTATGCTACAACTCCCATTTAAGAGGAACCTCCGGGTCTTTCCTGCTGGAAACATGCATCAGTTACAAGTAGTTACAAATGCTCTTGCATAAACAGTAGAGTCTGGGCTCCTCACCAGCAACTTTCCCTAGACACAGACGATGTGATTGCAGGCAGGTTTTGTTGTGAGCGAGCTAATAGCTAAGAAGATGAAACCTCATTCAGAAGGAGAATTTGTGAGGGAGTCTTGTTGCTGCTGTGGAGCTGCTGGAACCAGACCAGTAAAATTGTTCCAGAGTGACAGTTTGTCACGAAGAACAATCGCAGAGCAACTTCAGACGTAACAGATACAGACAAACAGACATCTTATGTGTGGGTTCACTGCCGAGTTTGATAAGAGGGAGGAATTACTGTCTTTGCAAGCAATGCATGAAACAACCGAAGGTGAGTCTTTGTTTAGGGGAGTTGCCTTGGTTAATACCAGCCGTGAATAGTATCATCATCACTACCATTTAACATCAGGTGCCTTGCCAAAGAGAGCCATTACAGATATACCCATTGGAGACAAAAGTCTGATTTATGTTTTTAAAGATGTTTTAAAAACAGAACTGGCCCTTGATCAGATAATGGTTACCCATCGCTGCCCCTGATCACAAAAACAGTTCTGCTCTGGGGAGTTGCTGGAAAATCAACCATGAAGCCTGAAAATATGAATCTAATCGTTACTGATACTGTACTAACCTATCTTTTTTTGTTTGTTTCTGCTCTGATTTTTCATGCTCCTGGGTTCATGGCTGCCGATGTCCTCTGAACTTCGGCCTGTGATAAAATGGTGAGTGACATTGCATTCAAATTATTGTCAGGGAAAGATAAATTGTCACGGACTAAGCACAGAAAACTGGGTGACATTTAATTTATTTTGCTTTAACAGAGCTGATTCAAGTTCAGCTGTAAAACCGACACAGCAGCTGCAGAGTGGAGGTGATCCTGGGGAAGCCAATATGATGCAAGGAAAGTTTTAGAGCCTGACCGAAATGGATTTTTGGTGGCCAATGTCAATTTGAGGGAGTTAGAACATTCTGAAACTGATATATTGGCCGATATATATAATCAAAAAACTGAATGGGCGTTAGCCTTGGTGGAGCCACCTGAGCGCCCTTCTATTTCATTCTGTAAGATAAAAGTTTTTCGTATCAGTGCAAATAAATAAACATAACTGCAGATACCGATATGTCTGAGGGCTCATAACGATAAATCAGTTGGGCTATAGAAAGGTTCTATAGAGGCATGGTGATGCTGACGTCACACTTGTTTGTGTGTATTTGATACTTGATGTTTGGACACAACACTGCACGCTCCTATATACTATTGATCTCATTCGCCTGAAACCACAGTTGAGTAGGTGCATTAAGAGGAGACATTAAAGGGTCAGTACGCAATTCTGGAGAAAGCTTGTTTCTCTTTTTGTTGTTGTTGTGATTTTACTGCGGCCACGGTATTTTTTACAAGACATGTATTGCTCTAGAATCGCATACTGCCCCTTTAAGTAACTTGTCGCATGCATGCACCAGGAAATAGGTAGATAGACTGAGCACTGTGTGATTCCAAAGGGAGCAGGTGTATGACAATAATGTAGGTTGCAGTGTGGTGTACTATTCTGAGCTTAAGCATAAAACAAAAAGCTGCCCCTCCATGCTTTGTTCTGACCCTAGGAACAGTAAGCAGACCAGCGCCTGAAGATCTCAGTGGTCTGGTGGGTTCGTAACACTGTGGGAGATCCGAAATGTGTTTTGTTCCTTAGTGCTTTATAAACATGCAATAGAATTTTAAACTCAATTCTATGAGACACAGGAAGCCAATGCAGTGATTTCAGTACTGGTGTGATGTGGTGAATTTTTTTAACCCTGGCAGCAGCATTCTGGTTTAACTCCAGTAGCCTTTTTCAGGAGACCTGTAAGATGCCGTTGTAGTTGTCGAGCCTACTAAAAATAAATGCATGAACAAGATTTCCGAGGTAATGCCTGGACATACAATATTTTTGAGATTATAATAGGCCTTTTTTTGTAACTGTCTTGGTGTGTTTGTTGAGGTTAAGTTCAGAATCCAGAACTACACAAAGATTTCAGATCTTAAGTCTTCAGTGAGAGAGACTCAAGTAGAGCAATGAATCTAAGTCCGTCCTCTTTGTCACCAAAAATAATTTAGATTTTATTTTAATTTAGTTGTAAGAAATTGTGGCACATCCAGTCCTTTACTTCCACAAAGTGAACACTACACAGTAATCCGAATAAGCTGCGTCCCACTTAATAGGCTGGATCCTCTTCCTTGGACAACAAGGTAGGGAAGACTTAACCTGCTCCTCCTCCTGAAATGTTGCAGACCAAAAGTAATGCTCCATTGAAGCCTTCCTTTTAGATGTGTTATGTAGATTAAAATGAAATAGAAAAAATATACTTCATTGTCTCCAGTCCACAAGTAGTTATCAGTTGTTAAAGCTTTTTAATTTTTTTGAGTTTGTTTTTATTTTTTGGGGAGGCTTACAAGTCTTTATTGATAGGACAGCTGGAAGTGTGAACTGGGGAGAGAGAGCATGAAGACACTCAGCAGCAGAGGGCCAGCTTGGATCCAAACCTACAGCTGCTGTAGATGGGGTGTCAGCTCAACCAAGTGACCTGTCTGGCATCTCAGATCGAGGAATTAGTTCACTTTTTTTTTCACTTTCTTTGAGCGTGTTGTCAACGATTTCCCAGGGGAATAATGCATGGCTCTGGGGACTGATATCTATGATTGTGTGCAATTTGAACTTAAGGTACTGTTGGGCCTTGGTGGAGGTATGGGCTCTATTGTGTGCAATGCTAGGTTTTGTGATGAATAGATTTGCACCAACATCTCCCTGGGGATGCAGATCCGGTTCAAGGAGCGACACCATTTTTTGGTGATTTGCACTTTCCTTCACATTGTTAGATAGTGGCTATAAAAAAAAACAATAATAATATTAGGATCTTGATGCAATAAAATGAGACAGTTGAGAGCTATGACTTTAGTTTATCAGATCATCAATACAGATTATCAGAGTTGCCTGAGAGACATGGAGGATTATTTGGCCTTGGTGGAGGTGTGAGCTCTACTGAGCAACATTCTAGTTGATATTATTATCTGTAATATTGAGGATATGGTTTGGAATAGATTAATCATTTAACATTCGATGTTCCTCTGCATCTGTGATATGAACTGCTGAGACCAGACAGTGATGGGTCTAATGGGAGTAACTACACAAATTCAAAAATGCAATCTACATGAATAATACATAAAAGTTATTGCCCTTGAATATTTTTAATTTTATGCCACTAATTTTTTTTTGCTACATACTTCACTGCATTACCTAACAGCTGTAGTTATTCCTTTGCAGAATAAGATTTTACATAACATCATAACTGCATGTAAAGTACAGTAGTTCAAACCGGTTCCATTTCAAACATATACAAAATTTAAACGCTGCTTGCAAGCATCTGTTATAATGATCCTGTTATATCATTTGTATGATAATATATTATATATAAAATAACACAGCTTTGCAGTTGTGATAGCTTTTGTTATTCACAGTCTCATATTCAGTGTAGGGACTTTATTTTCACAGCACGCAGTGTTTGTCAGTGTCCAGCAGAATGCAGCAGAGAGCAGAGCAGCAGAAATGAATGAACAGGTGGTCTCTGACTCAGGATGGATTATCATCATCAACTGTATGTTTGCTGATCTACAGAAGAGAAACGAGTATTCACTCACACCCAGCCTTCAGGCAAACATACAATCAAACACAGCAAGATAGATCCGGTACAGGAGAGGGTGGTGTACTAATTCGCTCATGGTGTTGTTGTCTTTATGATACACATTCAACACATTTACTGAGTTTGACAACATCCAGTACATCAGGACATCATGACATATTTATAAGATTGAAAACTGAAAATCAATTTTAATATATATATATATATATGTTTTTTCTTCTTCAATAATTGTGACCAAGATAAAGTAAGTAGTTAGCGGGGAATTTAGAAAATAAACTCTCTGATGGAAGAACTAGGGATTTTTTCTAAATCAACTCAAGCATATCTTTGGCATTTCTCTACTTTGGCTTTAACTTCATAAGTATCCCAAAGGAATTTGGTTTGCAGACAGGTTTTAAACACAGCAACAATCTTCAGTCAAATGCATAAAAGTTACCAACCCAAAAGATAGAGCCAAAGACAGTACAGCTGCAAGATAAAGTACATGTGTGAAAGTTACATTAAGAGATTCAGCCTTTCCACCTGCGTCGGGAATACAAGAAGAGTCTATGTTCTGAGCATCCTGTGCTGGTGGTGGTGAGGATGTTGGAAGAAGAAGAACCCCTTATGAAGAAGGTTATGGTTTCAGCTGAGAATCAGGTGGGCCTTAGAAATAACCATTCAGTTTTAAATCTTCAAAATAGGCTGCTGCATACTGATCACTGAGGCAAACAAGCCAGGCTATAGTTCAGTAAACACTCAATAAAACACTGATCAAGACCTAAAAAAATAATCTTCCACAGAAAGAACAAATGCTGCAGGGCCTCTTTATAGACAGTGCCAATATCTGACTTAAAACAAAGATTGATGTGAATCCCAGGACCCAGGTAATTGTACCTAATGGTCTAATGAATTAGGAATGACAAATAGATGAAAATAAATTTTACTCCGAGTGCATGCCCCAGAGTTTGAGTTCCAAAAAGTTGCAGAGTTTTCCAGGACTGAGTGAATGAATGTAATGTAATTAGTGAGGGAGAGTAGCAGACTGCTTGAGGCAGTGATTTGTGTTGTGGTGGAGTGTGGCAGGCAAAACAGACGCAGCTGGTCAAGGCCCCTGGATCGGAGACAGTCAGTTCACTAGAGTGAAGCATTTCATGATAGTCTCAATGAAAAAAAGAGAAACATATCATTGAATTTTCATATTTACTGTCAGGGGAAGACAGAAAGACACTAAGAATAAATTAGGGTCAACATTGAACAACCACTGACAGAATCACCATATTATCATTGACATCTGGAATTTGAAACAACATTTCTGTGAATGGGCCTATATTCAACAAATCACACTTGAAATGGTGTAGATGTAACCAATAATATCCTTGGATATTCCCATCCTGTTGTAGTTCCTGGTGCACAAAAATGTGTCACTTTTTAATCTGTGGCCCTAATACGCTTTTGTAGAAACAAGATAAAAGAGGCAAAAGGTTGAAGCTTTTATCCAAAGAGTTTCATACATTCTAAGCCTTTTGCTTATGTAATGTAGGGTACACAGTAGCAGATGGACCAGTTATTTTTTGTAAGCCCAAAACTGTCTGATGCAATACCAGAGAAGGTAATATTAGAGATATAATCAAAGAATATTGTGGTTAATACAATGAGGTCATTATTCATTAATCCTAACATTTTCTTTTAGTTTACAGTTTTTTATGGTTGGTATGTAACAATGATTTGGATTTGACTGATAAAAATAAATCATCCCATGCGGTTCCAAGAAGAGATATCTGGGAATGAAAATGTTTTTGAATATTAATGTTAAACCGTTTGTGGTCATTTCCCCTCGACAGAAACAGACCGGTTGGTGCTGTGGTGTTTTGGCCGGGTTTGTGGCTATTGTTATGTGGGCACAGGGGTAATTGGGTGTAAGTAGATGGAGGCAATTAAAGAGCACATGCTCAGCTGGAGGCCACAAAGCAGATGTCAGTAGAAGAGGGAGGGAGAGTGGAAGAGTATTGACCACGTGATTTACATTCCTCGCAGGGTGAATCCTAGCCTGGGACCCAGACTAATTGTGGGAGCTCATTTCAAATTGTACCACGATGTGGACAACCAAGGCTGCTGCTGATGAACAAGCATTTGACTAAAAGTACCCGATATCTTAGAATTTTCCCCCACAAGGCAAACAGCAACACTGGTTCACAGACATTGTGGAATCATCACAGACATCTCTCTGCTCTAGTCTGCTGACATTTTCACGTCACTCAACAAACGTTGCACACTCTTCTGTTCTCCTCCGTCCTTCTTTAGTTCTTTTCTTCTCAGATCACGTGTCCTACTTTGAAACATAGTCCATAAACCTGATAGGGTTTTTTTTACTGTTCTCCCTGCTGCGGTCCTCTTTGGAGTAAACTTTGCGCTGAGTGGTACTGTGGGAACTGGATTTACCATAGTAGCGATAGCAGGGGAGCCTGTGTCACAGGGAGGGTCATGGCTCAGGTCAGTTTTCCAGCCTTTTTCTTCGTCCAGTTCCATGCTGACACACTGACATGGCTGTAGTGCAGGCAAAGGTCCTGCTGAGTGACGTAAAAGAAGCGGTAGGCATTTTTGGCCTGCTGATCTTTCAGCCTGACGTTCTTGTGATCAATCGGGCTGGGATGCTGCAGCTTAGGCAGAATGGGGACTGTTGTTCTGGTCTGTCGATTAATCATCAGTTGAGCCGGACTCAGACCTTTTGCAGTGATCGGGTTGGCTAGATAGCTCATGAGAGCCAGGTGAGGATCTGGTTGGCGCAGTATTCTTTTAGCTGTGGCAACACTCCTTTCTGCCGCCCCATTGGTTCACTGTCAACAAGATTCTCTGCCATGGCCCGTGCGGCAGTGGTGTGGTCATCAGTGGCTCAGTGCTGAGTAGGTTTGTTCTTCAGGCAGAACTTGCATGTTGTTACCATGTCAGTTATATCTCATCCAATCCCTGGACACCACACTGACATGTTTGCTCTTCTATAACACTTGGCAAGGCCCTGATGACCTTCATGTATCCTCCTGTACAACCTTCACCTATCGTTGTACAGGAGGATCCCCTCAAGTACTGAGAGATGAGCATTGGCAACATGGTATTTGTGTAGTGTGTGCAATATGTGTGAGAGCTCTACAGGCCAGCCTATGTTTGTGTAGTGAATGACTGTCTGAAGGTCAGCATCCTGGCTAGTAGCCTCTTTGATAGCATCCAATCTGTTGTCAGATGCACCACTGTCCTGCAGAGGGTTACGAGACAAGGTGTCAGCCACAACCAGCTGCTTTCCAGGGACATTAATAGCTTCAGCATTAGACTTTATTAGACGCATCAACAATCGCTGGCACTTCACAGGCGCTTTGTCGAGGTCATATGAGTTTATCAAGGGGATGAGCGGCTTATGATCTGTACGAAGCAGAATTTCTCCATGCCTTGTAGATACCTTGTGAACCGCTCACATGCCCGTACACAATATCGCTGCTCCATCTCAGTCAGTGTTCGTGAACTAAAGGCAGCTGGGCGAAGCCCATCTCCCTTTTCCTGAAACAGAGCGGCACCCAGACCATAGCTACTTGCATCAGCACTAACAATAGTAGGTTTGGTTGCATCATAATATGCCAAGACTGGTGCAGATGCCAGCATAGCTTTCACTTGGTTAAAAGCTTGCTCCTATGTCTCTCCCCAAACCGACGCAGCATCCTTTTTTAATAGGCTGTTAAGGGGGTGCATAACACATGACCGATCAGGGAGGAACCTGCCAAGGTAGTTGATCACCCTAATCCTCTGGCGCAGCTCCATAACATTGGTGGGGCTAGAGTCTAGCTGAAATCCAGTATTTTGGACGTATAATTTCAGAACTGTCTAGCCGGATTTCAGCTATTCCAAACAGACACTTATCCCTGTTTAGTTTAGTTTGCAGCAATGCTCTGAGGTTGTGGTCGTGGTCTTCTCTATCATTATCGAAAATCAGGATATTGTCCATCACCACCACAGTGCCTGCGTGATCTCTCCAGAGGGTGCTCATCTTCTCTTGAAATATTTCTGGCGCAGATGTCATGCGTACAGGCAGCCGCCGAAAACAGAAATGGTGTGTGGAATGTCGTAAGCCTCCTGCTGCTGGCATCAAGTGGTATTTGCCAAAATCCACTTCTGGCATTGACAGAGAAGAAAACTGTTGCACCTGAGAGGTTTGATGCAATGTCGTCCAGTGTGGGAATGATAAACTTCTCCCATTTCACAGCTTTGTTGAGCTTGGTTAAATCATCTGGGTTTCTTATTTTTTTAATCACCGGCACCATGGTAGCAGACCAGTCTGTAGCTTCTTTCACCTCTTCATAATGCCTAAAGACTGCATCCGTTTCAGTTCCTCTTCCACTTGAGGCAGAATGGGAAAAGGATACGTCTCGGTGTGGCGATACTGTAGGGCTGAGCATCGGGCCGTAGCTCTATTTTCACTGGCTGACAGTTTAATAGTCCAATGTCTCCAAAAGCATTCTCAAATAGCTCAAGTCCATCCACTCTGCGTACAAGTCCCATTTTAGTTGTTGTTCTGCGTCCAAGGATATTAGTAGTAAATAGGGCCTTCATCACAAATATCCAGAAGGTGACCTTCTCTCCATGACTCACACAGTCAGAAATTTGCCTTTGCAAACTAATTCTCCACCAGGACTTGTGAAAACTGCTTTAGTGTTTGTAAGAGGAGGGCGCTGGGGCAGGCTTATATATGTGGGTTCTGCTATTCCTGTAATATCTGCGCCTGTATCAATCCAAAATTGCAAAGTGGTACCATTAATTGGCATATCTGTAACCCATCTGTCCTCATCACAATTTCCATCCTCTGAAATGACTCCGAGGAACCAAGAACTGCCCTTATCACTATCAGTATCTAGTTTTCACTGCTCCTACACCTTGAACAACTCCTTTATTTGTTAATTCAGGTGCTCATTTCAGTTGCTGATCGCCTTAAACTTTAGCATACCTTGTCTCAAATGGCTTGGATTGCTTAAATCTGCCTTTGAATGCACTTACTTCGCTGTCGGTAGATCTGACACGACATTTTTGACTTTGATCAATTCAGACTGGCGAGCCATGGTGATGGCTTTCTCCAGGGTTAAATCCGGTTCCAGCTGTAATTTCGGAGACATCTAACTATCCAAGATTCCAATGATGATGCGGCCTCTTGACTGCTCTTTCTCCGAAATCACAATGTCCTGCTAGTTCATAAAGATGTCGCACAAATGCCTCCACACTCTCAAAATGTCGCTGGGAGCATCTGTAGAAAACATACACGCTCGTGTATAGAATTCGGCTTGGGCACAAAATGTTCGTCAAACTTATTAATTACGGCCTTGTAGTAACCAGGTCGGCCACGCCGCTGGCTGGGTGAAGTCAAACCATTCTGTCACGTGAAACTTGCCATTTCGCTCCTTCAAACTGCGTTCTTCACGCACTGACTCACGCTTCTGGGTTCAACCAATCGTAGGACTCACGAACAGCGTAGCTCGTTCTTTAGGTCCGAAACACATACAACATACTGCAAGAGGTCCCTGCTTCACAATAATAGTACAAAAAAACTAATAAAACTGCAGTGACCTCTAGTGGCCAAGTCATAAACAGGATTACAATTAAACTACATTACACTCGGAGTGTGTCCTTTCCACAATGTCAAACACAGGTGGCAGCACGAATCTCTGCATGCCTAGCTGACATTTCTCTGTGGATATCGTTGCACCACCTAAAGCTCAATCTTGACAGGACTGAGATGCTTTTCCTCTGAGAAAAGGCATCTCCCACCAACGACCGTCTGTTTTCCGTCCTGGTTCCTCAATGGTGGAACGAACTCCCTATTGCCAGCAGAATCCCTGCAATGCTTCCGTCGCAGGCTGAAAACTCACCTGTTCATTGTTAACAAAAAATCATATCCCTGTGTTTTTCTATCCCAGCAACACATTAAGACAAAGACACGGCAGAGCCAGCTTCTCGGGGCATGATTTAGCTGTCTATCTACATCTAAAGGACAAGGGACACTTCTTTGTACACAGACGTACATATTCTGGACAGGGAAGACAGATGGTGTGAAAGAGGAGTGAAGGAAGCCATCTATGTTAAAATAGAGAAACCGTCCCTGAAGAGGAGGAGGCCTGAGACATCATCTTTCTCCCACTTACAATGCTTCATCCTTTCATCTTTTTATCCTTTTATCTCTTCCCAGGAGACTTTAAAGCCGGGCATACGTGATTTTTTAATCGTCCGACTCTCAAACGGTTTTCAGCTTCATCTTGCGTCGTTTGCCATTCAGTGTACAGGGGGGAGCGAGCAGCGTTTAATTGCCCGTTGACCGGCCGTCTAACGTTTCGATAAATTTCTGACTAGTCAGAAATTTGGCTCAGCCGACAACAACACGTCAAGTTATTTCTCTCTGTACACAAAACAGAGAGTGTCCGCTCAAACTACTCCCTGTTTCTGACCTTTCAACATGAGAGTATTCTGCAATACAGAGTATACTGAACTGAACACACAGTTCACCTGTTCCTGAAACAGAGCAGCACCCAGACCATCTACTTGCATCAGCACTAACAACGGTTGGTTTGGTTGCATCATAATATGCCAAGCCTGGTGCAGATGTCAGCATAGCTTTCACTTGGTTAAAAGCTTGCTCCTGTGTCTCTCCCCAAACCAACGCAGCATCCTTTTTTAACAGGCAGTTAATGGGGTGCATAACAGATGACCGGTCAGGGAGGAACCTGCCGAAGTAGTTGATCATCCCAATCCTCTGGCGCAGCTCCATAACATTGGTGGGGCTGGACAGTTCTGAAATATCCCTGACCCTTTGAGGTTTGGGTTTGATGCCGTCTTTCCCTATGATGTGTCCAAAATACTGGATTTCAGTTTTTCCAAACTGACACTTATCCCTGTTCAGTTTCTGTTTTTTTTTTACGTCCATTGTGAAAGTGACAAACAATTCCTGTTTCGCACTTGTATTGTGTATTTTCCTGTGTCACTTCTCGTGTATTTTTCGTGCCAAACGTGCTTTGGAGACATTTTTCCTGGTGATGGATCAGGTCGTGTGTGAACCCCCCGTCGCAGATGAGTCACGTTGTGTGAACAGCACACTAACTGAAAGCATGCAATTACAAGAAAGACGACTTTAAAAATCGTGAAGTGTACCCGAGGATTTAGTTAGAGGTGAAATGTCTTCAAGAAACTACAACCAAGTGCAGTTGCTCCTGATTCAACACCTTCGTGGCTAACAAGTTAATTACCACCACTCTTCCTTTTGTATTTGGAAGATTGATTTTCTAGGAGGCTGAGACATGATGCTCCATCACTTCAGATTCAAAACTCTGGTTTACTGTGAATCTAGAGAGCGTTACCTGGAGCTGTGACTTTGTTTGGTGAGGGCTTGTAACAGAGGGCGGGGGGGGGGGGGGGGGGGGGGGGGGGGGGGGGGGGGGGTTGATGGATTGTGGTGTTCTCTCTGCTTCTCTCTGGGGAGCCTCCATGCTGTCTTTTCACCTCAGCAGACAGTCTGGGTTAGCACCTGCTCCTCACACTCTGGGGGAGGGGGCGGCTGCTAGTGAGAGTGAAGGGGGGGAGGGGGCTGTGAGGGCAAAGGGTGGCCTTTTGTGTAGTGATGGGGGAAGTGAGTTTGTGTCTAAATGTTTGAAGCTCTAACTGTACAGACTGCTGATGCAGAGCGATGTGCTGAACACTCCGCTCCCCAGACAAAAGCTTTCAAAGTGGCTTAGATATGCTGATTATAACCGTGATTCTGTATTCATGGAGACCCACACAGTTTCTCTGTGTACTGATATGCTGCTTGGCTGTTTATTTGCTCTTCTTCTGGACTGACTGTGAATGTTGGTTCTGATTAGATTATATTTTTACTGGATAAAAGGTTGGCCACTGACCGGTGGTTTATTCTGCTGACACTTTTACTTACGCTTAGTCAATCTCCATTATTTTACCAAGTCTCAGTAGGAAAAATGGCTGAAATGCTTCAAAGAAATAATCAATTCATTAATGGCCAGAAAATACAATAATGTTGGAAAGTTGAATTTAAAAATGTATTATAGATGCCTCCGCAAACCACTGTCTGCTTCCCACTGGGTTGATCATCACCATGTCATCTTTATAGTGGAACATTTAAAGGGCCTGTATTTTACACCTTTCTGGTGTTTTATTTGAAGTTTTGATGTCCTTGAGAAGATATATTTGTTTTTATACCAAATTACTGTGCCATGATTAAATAATAATAAATAATAATTAATCCTTTGCAATTATGTAGCTTCCTGACATCCAGCGACTGAACAGCATTTCCTCAACATTTCGTGTTGTTGATAGAAAAAAAATCTAAATTTTGACAAAATTGGCCCCTTAAACGGAAGGTAATATTCCTCTTATACTATGGCCATATTACAAAAAGTGCCATATCAAGATTTTAATATCAATGCAACATATATATATATTTCTATCTCAATTAAAAAGTTGCTTTAAGTATAGTAGGCCAGCTCCAACCATATTTATTGGTTACAAAAGTGAGTTGTTAGCTAAGCTTCACTGTTACTGTCTTCAGCACTTACTATAAGCACATACACCTGACTTGTCCAGCCGGCTACTTTAGGGTTAGTGTGAGGGTCTTTTGATTTTTAATAAATAGTGAAGTGGTGATTTGCTGTGCGTGGATTTCAGGGCCAGTAGCTTCTACAGTATTTCAGACGAATACGAGCATGAAGGTAAACAAACGTGCCTGTCTGTGCTGCAGCTTGCTGACTGCACAGTTATTATTAAAATATTATACAAAAAGCCATTTCCATGTACACCAAACAAATGTTTATGGGCTTAATGAATAGATGTAGGGATGGATTTTCTTCATTTACATTTCTTTTTTTCTTACAGCAGGGCATCTGTATGACACTTTACAAACAATTAAACATGCAGCATTCTCATAGTAACAGGTCATATGAGGACATTTTAGGTTTGCCTCAGCATCACACTAGTTTTTCAGCGTTAATTTCCTGGAACACTTTGGTCTTTTTGACCGATTATGCAAATTAACGTCAGACGACCAATGATGTTCTAAAAAGAAATATGATTTCATGGATCTTCCTGATCAAATACACATTTTACTGCCTTCAAATGATCCCGTGTTTACTGTGTTCAAGAGAAGAGTCCATATGAATGTCCCCTCTTGTGGTGTTCATGAACACACTTACTTTATCTGTAACAGCTCATTAGTTCCATTTGAAGGACTACTCATTATATAGTGGTTTTCAGTGCTGTCTGAATGTTTAGTGATAATTAATATACCCCATGATTCATTGTGAAAAGTGTCCAGATGGACAAATTGAACAAAGACGATACACCATGTTAATTTGGAGCTTCAGAGAGCTTGGATAGAGCCAGTGTGGCTTTTTCAGTCTGCTTCCAGTATAAACTAGGATTTCAACATCCTTTCTTCAGCTATGTACTTAACACACAGACATGAAAGTCATATCCTTCTTCTCATCTCACTCTGGGAAAATAAGTGAACAAGCAGAATGTTTCTTTTAAGTATTTCAGTACGCTTATCCTCTGAGTATCTTGTCTATTGTGTTTTAACTGTTAGAAACAACCGCTCCAGTTCTTTATTGTTGTTTCTGAGTGCTATTTAAAGATTGTATTATTGTTGTTCATTATTTAGAGGTTCTGAGTGATGCCAGATCTGTTACAGAACCTTGTTTTTCATGTCTACTACTGATTATGTAACAGAAAACAATGGGATTAAATTCACAATCTTCTCTCTACGCTCTCATCAAATACATCATTGTATTATTGTATAAAGACAAAACCGGGGCCATTATTTGATATTTTTGAGAATTTAGTCAAATTCAAATACTTTCACTGATTCACTGTTTGCAATTGCTGAGTAAAAGTGTTGGCGTTGATTTTTATGGCAAAGGGATCCTCGGTTACTGATTGTGGAGCTTTGCCATAAACAGCAGCTTTGAGAGCTGTTATTGGGGCAAACTGCTCTCCTACACTGCTCCCATTGGCCGCTTCCACAAATACACTTGGCTTATTACATTCAAAGCTCCACCCTGCTGTAGAAAGAAGGGCGAGTCAAAGGGTGCACATGAGTGTGCCAAATCCCTGTGTGTTGTCTTACAGGTTGGATGCTTCAATATATGCTTAGCCTGGCTGTTTTGTTCCCTTAATAGGTGTTATACTTAAATAATATGTTATTTTATGTAACTCAGTGTATATATTTAGGTGGAGATGTCTTTATGAATGGGCTACTGTGTATAGTATCATTCTTTTTATTAATACATGCAAAGATATCGTTGCTTTACATTTTTGGAAAAAATCGTATAGTATCCTAAATGAATGCATAAAATATCAATGTATCTATCGATCTGTATAGACACACACACACACACACACACATTGACAATGGACACATCTGTCGTACTCACATAAAAACAACATAATTTGGTCTTTTTGAACAGAAATAATGTGTGAATTTATATTTATATAGAGCAGTAATCACAACTGAGACACATTCTAATATCAGGTGTGAACTGATGAGCTCTGCTTCTAAAGAAAAACCTAATAAATGAGTGGAGAAATTTAAGAAATGCATTTGGTCCACTGCATTCAATCTTGCAACGATTGTCCCACAATACTGAGCAGCATGTCTGAAAATGCTGAACAGGCCAAGTTTATTCTAACTTTGTATGAAGATGGAAAGAGAGTTAAGAGAAGCTTAACTGTTAAGCACAAATGTTCTGACCTGTTATGTTTCAGTACAAACAGTGACAGAAGTGACGACTGCTTTTAGATCTGATTTAATGAGTGTGATGCCCGAGCACTAGTGTGAAATGGGAGGAGGCACTCAGTGTCAGTGACGTGTCAGGACGTGATCACACTGTGTCAGTAACAACAGTCCATCCACAGTGGTATAGATTCAGGTTGCAGTGCATAAAGCCCTCATCACAAAGATGAACACACATCTGAGAGTTCAGTGTTGTAAAATCCACGGACATGTGGAGAACGGTGATATGGTCACATGTCATCCTTCACCATATTTTCCACATGTGGGCGAGTGCATGTAAATGGCAAATTGACTGTATGCATATAGTCTTATCAACCAAAAGTGCTTTACAGTCACATTAACCCATTTACACACACTCATACAGGGGGACTGTTGCGTAGGTATGTGCGTGGCATTCTGACCAAATAATTATTTATCTGTCATTGCTGGTGACTATTCTCTCTTCTTGCATTATCAAGAACAGGCTCTTCATTTCGTTGTACAATATACAGTGACAATAAAGACATGTATTCATCCAATGAGCGTCAGACACACTGCACCTGCTCAGCGTGCCTGTCAGACAACGCTGAGGGCACACACTGGCCCACGCGCTCCGCTTGGTCCTGGTACCTAAACACATTGTCTAACGCCGCCTGATAACGCTCATCCGTTACTGTATTACCGGATGCTGCTGAGGGACGGTGACCGCTGAGCATCTGCCTTCGTACACGAGCTTTTCTTTAGCTGGATGATCTGAACGTTGCGCGGTAAGTGTGTCACATCACATGTGAGCTTCATGCACACCCTCACCCTGTGTTGACATTTTTCACATTCAGCGCCATTTGCAGACAGGTACACCTACCGCCCCCTTTATTGTCCCCGCTGTCAAACGCACCGGGCTTGTTTTATTTACAGTAGGTTATTGTGGAACAAACGCTGCAGGAGAATCACAAATTCATATTTACATCCATCTGATATGTGACGATCTGATGTGTGATTGTGTGAAGGAGAGCAGATGGGCTGCTCAGCTTCTTTAAACAGCGACACTTATTTGAAAAATAATTCTGTTACAGAAAAATCGCAGTGAAACGGTCATTTGCAGTTATTTCTGTTAATAATTTCTGATATTTTTTTATTTTGATTATAATATCCACAGTGGCTGGAATCAGTTTCCGTGTCCCCATCCTCTCCCACAGTGGGAGCAGGCATCACACCATAGAGTCATCATGTAGACTGTTGGTTGTGTAATTGGCAGTAGTGTGCGTGTAATTGTTTTAAGAGTGGTTGGGACAATTCACTTCATGTGAACATGTCATTCTCAATTTGTCTTATATTTTATGACCATCATGTCAAATCACATTTATTCATACAGCACATGAAAAAACAAAACAGGAGCTGAGCCAAAGTGCTTCACAATCAAGGAGGAAAGACGGTACAAGTACAAGTGGTACAGAGGCCAAAAGTCTAATTGTGAAACATGGGGGAGTTATTACAGGCCCATCATCTGCCTATTTTTAACTGTGCTCTATTTTATATGCATGTCTGAAGACCAATGATTTTGAATGTAAGCAGAGGGAAGCCACATACTGTGTTGTATAATCCTGTAGTATCTCAATATCCTGTTTTATAACATTCATATAATATTGTTTCCTCAGAATGCTGCTGTTGAAAGTGAATGGCTCTCATAGTCACAATCATATTCATACATTCTTGTGCAGAACCTGATCTCAGTGTCTCTGTCATTCCATGTTTTAGTTATTTTACTTACACTTGTCATTATTAACTCATTGATGTATTTGAATGATTTTTTTCTTCAGCCACTGGTTCATTCACATTCCTACAATATGAAACATAAACTTCTGTCATTTAAAGACAGTAAAGACTTCCTTTAAGTTGCATAGTTGTGTGTGTGATACAGTGATGTGACTGGCCCATGTTTCAGTGTTATGTTTTGCATGTTCCCTGAGGTGAGTGTGAAAATGATCTTATGTGAGGCAGCAGAGGCTGACTGGGCCTTACCCTCTAGCACATCACAGTGCTATGATTCAGATGTGTACAGAATGAGACCATTTATCTTTTCAAAACATCAGTACATATCCCTCTATGGCTTTGTGTTTTGACCAGACACGTGTAAATATGAGGAACCAAACAGCTGACATCTGTTTCACTGGGTCTTTAAATGCATCCGTTTCTTTTGTTGTTGGACCTCCCAACTAATTTGTATCAGTGTGTAGTTTTTTATGGCACCTCCAGGAGTCACCTTGGTTGGGGGCTGTGGCTCAGGAGATAGAGTCGGTCAGAAAGACACTTAACCCTAAATTGCCGGCAGTGTATGGATGTGTATGGATGTGACAGGTCAATAGCAGCACTGTATGAATGTGTGTGAATGGGCGAATGTGACTTGTGCTGTGAAGTGCTTTGAGTCATCGATAATAATAGTTCAACTAATCAAACACTGTTCATGTGCAGTCTGTTTCAGTATGTTTGGTGGATCTTGGGAACTTGGTGTGTGGCACTTTTCTTCTTGCCTCTTTTGACTCAACTGCCTCTTTTATCTGTCTCTATATTTATCTCTCCCCTCCTGATTTGTCTCACACTCATGTGTTCATCATGTTTTTTAGGGCTGGGTATTGTCAAGAACGTCACAATTCAATTTAATTTCGATTCTTCAGGTCACAATTCCATTCGATTAGATTGGATATTGAACCAATATGCTTCAATATCAATTCAGTAATATGTTTAGATGACATAAATATCCAAATAATTCATTAGAATACCTTTTGATATTTGTTCAATAACAATGTGTGCATTATTGTATTGGTCCAGAACAGAATGATTGATTGATTGAATGATTCATTTGTATTTACGTACGAGATGTGCACATGATTCAGTGTTTCCTCTAGGAAGTCAAATTCAAGGAAAATAAGTCCATCAAAGCAGGAATAGGGGCAGAATGTGATAACTTAAGTGCATAAGTGCACAACATCTAACTGCATGTTAAAGCTCTTTACTCGAGGAAAATAAAATATACACCAAATTACAATATACATTATCTCCAGGCACTTTACAAAGTGAGGTCGACCCCACAATATTACAGAGAAACACAACAGTTCCCACACTGAGCAGCTCTGAGACTGTGGAGGGAAAAACTCCCTTTTAACAGGAAGAAATCTCTTAACAGAACCAGAACATCTGCCGTGGTGAGAGGACTGAAGAGAGAGCAGTTGTATAGTAGTTGCTTTAATCTATACCAGACTGATAATTATGATTACAGAAATAATACTGACACTTATAGAGGCAATATTTTTATTAATATTAATAATAACAATACTATTATTAATAATGTAAATAATAGTAATGTGAATTTGGATCCTACAGCTCTCGAGTCAGAGATACACTAGGAGAGAGAGAAAACACAGAGTTAGTGACATGTAACGTAAATACATTGGGTGAGATGCATGATGGGAGTTCCCCCAGCAGTCGAGGCCTATAGCAGCTAAGTAAGTGATGGTTCAGTAAACACATGAGCAGCTTTAACTATATAATCTTTATCAAAGAGGAAGGTTTTAAGTCTAACTTAAATGTCCCTTTCATAGGAGAGGAGCATGGTGGCTGAAGGCTCTGCCTCCCATTCTACTCTTACAGACTCTGGGAACCACAAGTAGTCCTGAGTTTACAGAGCCAAGTGAAGTTGAAGTACATGTTAAATACATTTCTCTGAAAAGAACGGTGATGTTATTTTTGTGTATAGTTCTTATCATACTGATGCATGTTCAAGTGTTCATGTTTCTGATAAGTTTGGTTTTAATTAGTTATTTTATGGGATAAAAATGGGGTGACACATCATGATTGACAGCTGAGACTGACTGGTGATTGGTCGCGTGTGTTAGTGGGATCTTAATCATTTCATTCATAGAGGGCGCGGCTCCAGCATAATTAATTAATAAATGATACATTAAACTGGCAATCAAACCCAATGTAGGTATTTTCCGTAACAGATATAATAGCTTTATATCATTATGACACAGATTTAGGTAAAGTATTTTTATTTTGAAATGAACATGTTTTGAGCTGTGTAGCATCTTCTGTCTCGGTCACTGATGCCTCCTGTCTTCAACATCTTAACCCTCGGGCGTAGTTGGCAGTGTGACCCTTTGCTGCCCTCTCCCCACACCAACTCTCTCTCATGGCTCAGCTCTTTGTGCGTTTTTTTATTCACTTGTGTCTCTCATTAAATATTCACTGCCTCAGATTTCATCTAGTTCAGGCTTACTCCCAGTTTCTGGGCTGTTGTCAGAGCTCATGCTAGCAGAGCGGCTCTGTGTGTGTGTGTGTGTGTGTGTGTGTGTGTGTGTGTGTGTGTGTGTGTGTGTGTGTGTGTGTGTGTGTGTGTGTGTGTGTGTGTGTGCGGGACAAGGAGGGAGGGGGGTCTAGTAGTGACTGACAGACATCCGCTGGCCTCCACATCAGCACACAGCAGTTTTTAATCCCACACAGGGCCCGATTAAGTTTAAAGCCGCTTTCAGTCCTTAAGCTCACTTTTAGCTCTCCGACACAGTGACATGCAGTCAGAAATGCAGATGTGCTTAAGTATGTTTTTCCTTTTCACAAATGCATTTTAGTTTTAACATTTGAACCAGGCGTCACTCAGAGACCAAACCGAAGAATTGTTTTGAAATGTCTTTGTGCACAATACAGAATGAAAAGTATTTTTCATTCCTTGAGCTTCTGTAAAAAGAGATGGACTAACACAGATAAAAAACACAGGTGTGGCCAGTGTGGTTGGTGTTGTTGTTGCCAGATTTGCCAGTGGTGGCAGCTGGGTCGGATCTGTAACCTCTGACTTCCCAGCAGCCCAGTGTGAAAATATTCCTCAGCTCTTTTCTACATTTCAATTGAATGTGGCAATGGCATGATGGTCCATAGGGTGACCTGTTTTGCTCTGGATACATTTTACACAACCCCTGAAAGTTTCAGTATGCTGTTTTCTATGTAACACTTTGACATGTTGGTGTAATAACACTGTCTGTTACGGCCACTTCAGGACTTCAGATGTTTAGGTCTCTATTTTCATCGCAGTAAAGTAAAAATGGCAGAAACATATTATTTTGAATTTGACTGTTTGCGATGGTCCTCACCACCACGCTGGGTGTGTGATATGGCACCCGTCTCTGTTATCTGAATAGCTTCTGGATAAGACACACACACTCACAGTCCTTTCAATATTTTTTGATATCGTGTAGGAAAAATATGATGGATTCACTTTTGAGACATGACATTAGTTAGTTAGTAGATGATGCTTTGAACGCAATGTCAATTTGTATTAAACTCCAAGATACAAATACAAAAAGTTCACTGAAAGCATGGTGACATTAGAAATAACACACTGCAGCTGTCACTAATTCCAACACAGTTTCAGTCACTTCACAAATGTTCATCTCAGTCAGCAGTCGTTGGTCAAGGAGGAATAATAAACTAAGAATTGATGGGTTAAATTGACCCAGCGTGGGTCAATAAGCACCAATGTTTTTTGGGGGTTGGGTAGAATAAACCTGCTGTCCCACACTGGGCTGATGATTCGAAGAATGTTTCTAGTTAAAGTGTAATAATGTGTTTGAAGCTTCCGTCCAAACTAATATACAGGCCTTGAAGTAGCACTTAGAACTTTTTAATGCTTCAGTACTTGTTCATACTGCTGGAATCCCTGACTCCAGAGCTGAAGGATCCACATCCATTACCATTTTTATTATTATTATTATTATTAGTCATTGCATCTATTAGTGTCAGTATTATTATTATTATTACTGCTTGCTTGTCTCTATCAGACTAATTCATAAGAATTAGTCTGATAGAGATTAAAGCAATGGTTATACAACAGTTCTCTCCTCTCACCAACCGGTCACAGCAGAATGTTCTGGTTCGGTTAGAGATTTCTTCCTTTTAAAACAGTTTTTTTCTCTCTACAGTCTCAGAGCTGCTCATTGTGGGAACTGTTATGTTTCTCTGTAATGTTGTGAGGTCTGGACCTCACTATGTAAAGTGCCTTGAGATAATGTATGTTGTGATTTGATGCTATACAAATACAATTTAAGTGAATAGAAGTTCAGATCTGCATGGCAACAATTTAACACATCCCACTGACACAGAAATGTAATAGACATTATCAACATGCAATTTTATCTAAGGATAGATCTTTCTTTTTTTCATATTAAAACAATCACTATGGTGAAACAAACAGCAAACAGCTCATTTCACTGACAAACAAACTTTCCGCTAAATGCTGTGGTGCTGATCCGGACTCCTGAAGCTGCAGAATGGTGTTTTCTGTGACACCTTCTACAAACTGCTGCCTTTGACCATATGGTTCAGTTTCAAGAACATGAACCACTTTTGTGTGTGTGTGTGTGTGTGTGTGTGTGTGTGTGTGTTTGGTTCTCATTAGAAATTCCTTGAGTACACCTGGAGGTGTTGGGCCCACGCTTTCCCTTTCCTCTGCCCTGTCAGCACTAATGGGGCTGTGCCAGCAATCATACAATCTGCAGGCTGCCAGCAGCTTCTGGAACTTCATGTGGTGACAAGCTGTCCACCCTCAGTGTTGTTACAGGAGACTTACAGTGCATTCAGAAAGTATTTAGACCCCTTCACATTTTGCTCTGTAGCAGCCTTATGATCTGAGATTACTTAAATTAACCTTTTACATTCAATACCCCACAATGGCAAAGTGAAAACATGAACATTGAAATATCACATTTCCATGAGTATTAGACACTGTACTCAGTAGTTGAAACATCTTTGACAGTGATAAAAGTCTCCAGTTTTTTTTATGTGATGCAACAATTTTTGCAGATCTGAATTTGGGAAGTTTCTGCTCTTATCTGCAGATCCTCACAAGGACGTTCAGGTTGTACAAGGACCATCAGTCCACGTCCATTTTCAGGTTTCTCTTTGATTGGGATAAAGTCATGGCTGAATGGTAAATTAACTCAATTTATATATTGCTTAGTCTTATCGACCGCTTAAAAAAATGCTTTACAGTTAAGTTGATATTCACCCATTAACACAAACATTCACCCAGCGCTTTCTTTATGTAACACTTTGTCTATAAGTCATGCATCTTTATCAAATGCTGCTGGCACAGCCATGTGGGGCACTTAAGAACCCCAGAATGGAACCACGAACCTCGGATTAGTGGACGACCCACTATGACATATGCTTACAAGCCCACTCTTAAAGAGCAGGGCCAGTGTTCACAAGATGTCTGCCTGCTTAGTGACGGAAATGCATAGAGATAGTGGTTAATCACCACTGGGAAACAATGCAAAAATCTCATGACAAAGTCAATATGAAATGGCATTTACAATATGAAAAAGATAAAATTGCCTGATTGGGGTATATGCATTGAACAGGGTATGCATTGCCCCTCAGATGCTTTTTGTTAAGGATCTTTGTTCGTGTTACTGCTACTATTTACTGTTGTAAATTGTCTCATCATATCACAAAATGTGATGCTGCAGTATTAGCATCATCAAGCATTTCAAGAATAAAACATGGCAGAACAACTGAAACTGCAAAGAAGTTTCATAATAAACAGGATCAAGAGGTGAAGTGTTTGCCTGAGGCTGCAGATTCATTAACACGTGTGTCCTGCTACCTTCATATGGCTGCTTAGATTTACTGACCTTAAGGAGAAACTTTACATATAGTAAAATGCAGCTGTCTCTGTCCAACCGGTCACAGCAGATGTTCTAGTTCTGTTAGAGATTTCTTCCTGTTAGAAGGGAGTTGTTTCTCTCCACAGTCTCAGAGCTGCTCATTGTGTGAACTGTTGTGTTTCTCTGTAATATTGTTAGGTGTCAACCTCACTATGTAAAGCCGATGCATGTTGTGATTTGTCGCTATGCAAATAAAATTGACTTGAATTGAACTGTGGACAACAGATATGGTCAGAATCAGTCATATTATCCTACCTTATAAATCAATGTGAACTACATTATTTCTTTAAGCTGTTTGTGCATTTGCTAGAAGAATTCAGTTTGCTCTTGTTGAGAAAATCACTGTGCCAGTGCCAGCAGAGTGACAGATGTGTTTGTGCAGTAAACAGTAGTGAGGAGTGGGTCGACCCATAACCCGCCGGTTCTTTAACTTAACTTGCAGATTCATAACATGCAGTAGGCTGTGATAACAGTCCACTTTCCAGACATTCCAGACACATTTTAAGAGACAATTCAAAGAAAAAAAAAAGTCAATCAGTCAGCTGCAGTTAATTCAGAACGCTCCTGCTCGAGTGCTCACTAAGACCAAAAAAGTAGATCATATTACTCCAGTCCTCAGATCTTTATACTGGCTTCCTGTTATTCAAAGAATTAACTACAAAATAGCACTGTTGGTTTACAGAGCACTGAATCGTTTAGGGCCAAAATACATTTCTGATCTTCTGCTTTGCTACAAATCATCCAGAGCTCTCAGATCGTCTGGGACTGGTCTTCTTTCTGTCTCCAGAATCAGAACTAAACATGGAGAGGCAGCATTCAGTTTCTATGGTCCATATATCTGGAACAAACTCTTCACAACTCTGTGCTGTGATTGTCTCAGGCCCTTCCTACATCCAGAACATGGTCAAACCTGACACCCCAGCCCGTCCACTCTGCTCTGCTACTCCCTCACTGTGAGGGGTGGGCAGCCACCGCTCATAGATCCCCTCTGTTTTCTGTCCTGGTTCCTCAATGGTGGAACGAGCTCCCCATTGACATCAGGGGAGCAGAATCCCTCCAATTCAAATCACCTCTCCAAACTGCACTTTACTCTCTGAATTTACTTTTTTTAAAAGCTGTTGAAGCTGTAAGTCGCTTTGGACAAAAGCATCTGCTAAATGAATATAATGTGAAAAAATGTTATGTTAAGTAATGCTGCACAATTGTCGGATGTCAGAAAGCCAGTATATCTGTTAAGGTGGGGTTTAAGCAGGAGCCAAATGCCGGTATGAGGGGAAAGGGATTTAATGAAAAGCAACAATAACTGACATCTAGTCCTCTACTGGGAAAAAATAAACAAAATCCAAAGGGAATGTGGACAACAAGCACATAGGTGAAACATGGCATGGCTACACAGAGACGCAGATGATCGCAGGTAAACACAAGAAATGTGAAGTAACAGAAAATCAGACAGGAGAGCACAGGAAATGAATTACAAAATAAAACAGGAAATACAAAACTCAAGATGCACACAACACAGGGGATCACAAGAAAGTGACTTTACGTAAACCAAGACACACAAGGAAGGGCAATCACAGAAAATATCTAAGTCCACAAAGAAAAAAAGATCTATACAAGTTCTCAAAGTTCATCAAAAGTGTCCTAGCGGACCATGACAATATCATACCAGAGCTTTTAGAGGATTCTAATGTCAGTGACCTGTGGCTGCAGGTTTTTTTCCTGAAATACCCTGAGCATTTTAGTCCAATTTTGACAATATGTTCTGCTTATTTCAGCGCTGACTGAAATTGGACATTTGCATTTACAGTAGGCTACAACCCGTTACCTGTTTTTGGCCTGTCCATGCATCACTCAGAGGAGAGGCTCATTAGACTGACATGGAGACAGAGGAGATGAAATAGATGTTTTTTATTTTATGTCCATGTATGTATAAATTAAAAGCATCTGTTTATCATTAGTGGATAGTATAGCTCTGTAAAAATAGCAAAATCAGAGAGCTCCCAGTGATGTTGGGGACCATGATTCATTTTGTTGAAAGCCAGTAAATAAGTATTTATTCTTTACCTAAATATTTCTAGTTTATAATATGTAATACTTCTTGCATTGTAATTTTTACTCCAATGCATTTGACTGCTGAATGTTAAACTTAACATAAAACACAAAGATAATTTTTACGAACATTAAAAGTCAAAGAAACACGGCGAGATCAGCTGGAGACAGGTGTCTAACCACTGGTATTATTGGCCGAAAATGCACTTTGCCTATTAAACGTCGCTGCTGAGATGCATCTTCATTAATAAGGCCCATGATGATAGGAAACAGGGGATATCCCCAAAGAATTAATAGCTTATCGATTCATTGATTATTTGATGACCAGACAATTTGATCAGTGAATAGTCATCTTTCAAGCAAAAATCCCAATATTTGTCAGTTGTGAGGATTTTCTGCTGTTCCATGGATCTGTGTATGGTATCTAATCTGTTCATTCAATTATTTCATCAAGGTCAATCTGGAAAACAAAACCTGGTCAGAACTGGTCAGTTTCATCGAAAGGGGAAAATGGCTTCGGTTGAAGTTTTGCTTGTTTTTCTGTTTTGTGGATTTTTAGCTGGAGCACTACATTCCCCAATGTGAGTGAGTGAGTGAGTAAGTGAGTGAGTCTATCCATCCATCAGCTATACTGTTTATCCTTTAAGGTTTGCGAGGGGGCTGGAGCCAATCCCAGCTGACATCAAGAGACGGAGTACACCCTGGACAGGTCGGCCGAGAGAGAGGCACATCAGTCTGGGTTTAGTCTGTTAAGTGAGTGCCAGAGAGGTGGAGCCGCAGTTTGGTTCACAGACAGCTGCCATCTTTAACTTATTTGTGAGGTGATTTTGTCATACGACGTGGATTAAAATAAGGATGTCAGCAGAGCAGCAGTTTGGAAATGTCTTAATGGGTCATATTTCAGTCACTGTTTACAACTTGTGCCGACTGTTGACTACTCTTGACTGGAAGAAACAGAAAAACACACTATTGAGAACGGCTTAATTTTAAATTCAGCTGTATTAAAATACTGTATAAGTGAGCACCGAGAACAGAGAAGATAAAAAGAATGAGGGCCTAAACTAGCTGACACTAGGAAGAATGCAAAGTATGGTTCAATATGCTTATTTCACC